>NC_092156.1:52322433-52622433 GCF_045791955.1 Oncorhynchus clarkii lewisi
AAGATTTTATGCCAAACTATGTTTGTGTAACTGTTTGGTTAGTGGTCGAAATTATAGTTGTTTGGGAAAGTAATAATTTGCCTTGCTGCTGGCATACCTTAAGGGAACATTTCGGCATTTCGTGTATGATCAGTGAGAAAGTCCATATTGCAAATGTACGGTCCCTTACTAGACGTCCGAAATCGTTTGTAAAATTCGCGGTCGGCGTCGGGCCGTGCGGTAGGGCCAGACCTACCGGGAAGTCATCAAATGAACTTTGTCGGACATTCGGTTTCCGTTTTATAAAATAAACAAGTTTTGGACCGTTTTTCCGCTATCCCGGAATTTCCCACAAGAGGGCATACGGAATCATATGGCAATTTGGCAAAACATCACGAATCACGACGGGGCCTTATCTCGAAAACGGAAAATATTTCGAAGCCGAAACTCGGTGAGCGTAGGTTTGGCATAATGGGCAGTTGGCCCCGAACAAGATGGCGTCTAGGCCTCGACGGTTTTTGAGTTATGGCCGTTTTTCTGGGATTAAAGGTCCTAAATGGAAATAGAGAAATTATTTTTCCACTTCAGGTCAAAGTCAAGGAGCCTCCGGTGTCAATAAAAAAAGAACCAGCCATTTATCTATCGTCATTTAAGAGAAACGGAACAATGACAACTTGGCAATGGTCACAAATAGGCGGGTTTTTTTTTCAACGGTTACAGATCCAGTTGCAGGGTGTTCATACGAATCTTTTTAAAGTGTGCTGCGGAGCTCTGCGAGATTTCTGTGATTTTCTATGATTTTCTGAAATAACACACACATACTAAACCCTCCGTAAATAACTCAGTTGTTAACGTAAAGACTTAAAACTCAGGATTCTGTAACAGCATACCCCAATGAGGATATGTGGTGATTTATAGCTTCCTGTGCCAACCGGAAGTGCCATAATTGGTGTCTCAGGGGCTGTTTCAAAGGGTTAAAAAAGTCTGATCTGTCCAAAACTTCATATGTGTGATTAGGCAACCCCCATGAACTGTAAATCAGTCATTTTTCCCCAAAAAATTCAAAGGAAAAAAAAATCACACTAAAACACAACTTGAATGGAGGGACGTATTGGGGTGCGTAGAGACAGACAGTGGCTGCAATAGTTAGCTTTGTTCGAGCTAAAAAAGAACCGTCAGACCTAGAGTTCCGAAACTTTAGAAACCTGTTCTAGACCTCCGGTCGATGGTGCGTGGTGAGTTACGTGGCTCTAGACGGTTCTCGGACCGAGAAACAGCCTCGTACATTTGCAATACCTTCAATTCATTTTGACCATTACGAAAATGACGACGTTTAGAAAAGTCTCAGAGACGCAAGGCTAGGTGCATTGAAACCGGCTCGGCCCATAGAGACAGACCCCAACGTTTCTGTCCGATAGCTCGTTCAAGGACCCCGTAGCAAGGCATGGAAAAAAGTGGATTTTCAGCACCAATTAGGGTTTTTCTCGGACACCAAATGACCTATCGAGCCGAAACTCGGGATTCGGGGTCGCCTCACATAGGACTTCACATAATGTCCGAACTGGACCCGCAGCTAGAACGTAACTATGTGTTTTACCTTTTTATTATGTTTTAAACTAAAGGCGCTGTGAATTATGGGACTGCTCTGACATATGTGATAGTTGGCTTCTAAATGAGTAGTAAAAAGTGGGTTTGGTGTCATAATGACATCTAATTGACTGATGGACACTGACTTGCTAGTTGACTTTTGTGCATTTGCAATATGTTTAAACGGAGAGGGACCATCACCAAAATGGCATTCTGAAATCAACACAAAAAATGGCATCACCATAGTCTCCAGACTGTGCTGAGTTCAACGAGCTATCCCGCTTGACCGTAGCTCGCTCGGTCTAAGCGCAACGACCATTAGAAAAGTAGGCCCAAAATGAAGCCTGCCCCACAATGTCATTTGCTTTTGAGTGACAGTGAGAGAACCGTTAGGGTGAGAAGAAAAATTCCACCACATGAATGTTCCTAAGGTCCTCCCGATCTGTACAAGCCTAACCTTGACCGTGTGGCATTAACCCTTAAGAGTAAAACAGTGTTTTTTGATCTCACAGATTACAGTGTCATCTCTCCCCATAGGAATACATTGCCTGCACCCCTAATTTCAACCTGAAGTCTATATGGGTTATGAATGCCGTATGAACCTGTCTTCGGTACCAGTCCATCAGGCCACTATGAGGTCTACCTGTGTTGATTCTGAGCTTCCTGGACCAACCGGAAGTGGTTAAAATGCCCCTAAAAGTGTTTACCCATACCCTGCCTGCAGTTTGACAGACATAGTGCATTCAACCCTGTGTAAATCAGTCAGTTCTTAACGTAAGGACTTAAAACTCAGGATTCTGTAACAGCATACCCAAATGGGGATATGTGTTGATTTATAGCTTCCTGTGCCAACCGGAAGTGCCATAACTGGTGTCTCAGGGGCTGTTTCGAGGGGTTAAAAAAGTCTGATCTTTCCAAAACTTCATATGTGTGATTAGGCAACCCCCATGAACTGTAAATCAGTCATTTTTCCCCAAAAAAATCAAAGGAAAAAAAAATCACACTAAAACACACCTTGGATGGAGGGACGTATTGGGGTGCGTAGAGACAGACAGTGGCTGCAATAGTTAGCTTTGTTGGAGCTAAAAAAGAACCGTCAGACCTAGAGTTCCGAAACTTTAGAAACCTGTTCTAGACCTCCGGTTGATGGTGCGTGGTGAGTTACGTGGCTCTAGACGGTTCTCGGACCGAGAAACAGCCTTGTACATTTGCAATACCTTCAATTCATTTTGACCATTACGAAAATGACGACGTTTAGAAAAGTCTCAGAGACGCAAGGCTAGGTGCATTGAAACCGGCTCGGCCCATAGAGACGGACTCCGACGTGTCTGTCCGATAGCTCGTTCAAGGACCCCGTAGCAAGGCATGGAAAAAAGTGGATTTTCAGCACCAATTAGGGTTTTTCTCGGACACCAAATGACCTATCGAGCCGAAACTCGGGATTCGGGGTCGCCTCACATAGGCCTTCACATAATGTCCGAACTGGACCCGCAGCTAGAACGTAACTATGTGTTTTACCTTTTTATTATGTTTTAAACCGAAGGCGCTGTGAATTATGGGACTGCTCTGACATATGTGATAGTTGGCTACTAAATGAGTAGGAAAAAGTGGGTTTGGTGTCAATTGATATCCATTTGGTGTCATAATGACATCTAATTGACTGATGGACACTGACTTGCTAGTTGACTTTTGTACATTTGCAATATGTTTAAACGGAGAGGGACCATCACCAAAATGGCATTCTGAAATCAACACAAGAAATGGCATCACCATAGTCTCCAGACTGTGCCGAGTTCAAGGAGACGCCCCGCTTGACCGTAGCTCGTTCTGAGTGCAGCAAACTTGAAAAAAAGAAGGCCCAAAATGAAGCCTGCACCACAATGTCATTTGATTTTGGGTGGCAGTGAGAGAACCGTTAGGGTGAGAAGCACAATTCCACCACATGAATGTTCCTAAGGTCCTCCCGATCTGAACAAGCCTAACCTTGACCGTGTGGCATTAACCCTTCACAGTAAAACAGGGTTTTTTGATCTCACAGATTACAGTGACATCTCTCCCCATAGGAATACATTGCCTGCACCACAAAATTCAACCTGAAGCCTATATGGGTTATGAATGCCGTATGAACCTGTCTTCGGTACCAGTCCATCAGGCCACTATGAGATCTACCTGTGTCGAATCTAAGCTTCCTGGAGCAACCGGAAGTGGTTAAAATGCCCCTAAAAGTGTTTACCCATACACTGCCTGCAGTTTGATAGACATAGTGCATTCAACCCTGTTTAGATCAGTCAATTCTTAACGTAAAGACTTAAAACTCGGGATTCTGTAAGTGGCTATGTAAATCAAGACATGTGTTTACTTATAGCTTCCTGTGCCAACCGGAAGTGCCTTTAATTGGGTCACACTCTCTGTTTCGAAGGGTTAAAAAAGTCACATCTCTCCAAAACTTCATATGTGTGACTAGGTAACCCTTCTGAACTGTAAATCAGTCATTAATCCCAACAGATGTCAAAGAAAAGCTCCCTCACACACACACAGGAAGGATGGAGTGATAAAGTGCGGTGCTTAAAGACACAGAGAGCAGGAAATGGCATTACCATAATCCCTAGGCCGTACCGAGTTCAGCGAGATATCCCGCTTGACCGTAGCTCGCTCGGTCTAGGCGCAGCGAGCATTAGAATAGTAGGCCCAAAATGAAGCCTGCACCACAATGTCATTTGCTTTTGGGTGACAGTGAGAGAACCGTTAGAGTGAGAAGAAAAATTGCACCACATGAATGTTCCTAAGGTCCTCCCGATCTGAACAAGCCTAACCTTGACCGTGTGGCATTAACCCTTAACAGTAAAACAGTGTTTTTTGATCTCACAGATTACAGTGTCATCTCTCCCCATAGGAATACATTGCCTGCACCCCTAATTTCAACCTGAGGCCTATGTGGGTTATGAATGCCGTATGAACCTGTCTTCGGTACCAGTCCATCAGGCCACTATGAGGTCTACCTGTGTTGATTCTAAGCTTCCTGGACCAACCGGAAGTGGTTAAAATGCCCCTAAAAGTGTTTACCCATACACTGCATGCAGTTTGATAGACATAGTGCATTCAACCCTGTGTAGATCAGTCAATTCTTAACGTAAGGACTTAAAACTCAGGATTCTGTAACAGCATACCCCAATGAGGATATGTGTTGATTTATAACTTCCTGTGCCAACCGGAAGTGCCATAATTGGTGTCTTAGGGGCTGTTTCGAAGGGTTAAAAAAGTCTGATCTTTCCAAAACTTCATATGTGTGATTAGGCAACCCCCATGAACTGTAAATCAGTCATTTTTCCCAAAAAAATTCAAAGGAAAAAAAAATCACACTAAAACACAACTTGGAAGGAGGGACGTATTGGGGTGCGTAGAGACAGACAGTGGCTCCAATAGTTAGCTTTGTTGGAGCTAAAAAAGAACCGTCGGACCTAGAGTTCCGAAACTTTAGAAACCTGTTCTAGACCTCCCGTAGATGGTGCGTGGTGAGTTACGTGGCTCTAGAAGGTTCTCGGACCGAGAAACAGCCTCGTACATTTGAAATAACTTCAATTCATTTTTGCATCACGAAAATGACGACATTTAGAAATGTCCCAGAGTCGCAAGACTAGGTGCATTGCAAACGTCTCGGCCCATATAGACAGACCCCAACGTTTCTGTCCAATAGCTCATTCAAGGACCCCGTAGCAAGTCATGGAAAATAGTGGATTTTCAGCACCAATTAGGGTTTTTCTCGGACACCAAATGACCTATCGAGCCGAAACTTGGGATTCGGGGTCGCCTCAGCTAGGCCAACACATAACATAAGAAATGGACCCGCAGCTAGAACGTAACTACGTGTTTTATGGTTTTTTTATGGTTTGAACCGAAGGGGTTGTGAATTTTGGGCCAGCTCTGAAGTATGTAATAGTTGGCTACTAAACGAGTTGGAAAAAGTGGGTTTGGTGTCAGTTTGTATCAGTTTGGTGGTCAGAATGATATCTAATTGACTGATGGACTCTTGTCCACTTGACTCTTGTACATTTGCAATATGATCCTATAGTGAAAAAACAACACCAAAAGCGACATTCTGAAATCAACCCAAACGAGCGATTGAGATGACCCAGAATCACTGCAAAGCCATCCCGAGTTCATCGGGCCAGTCAATTTCACATTCCTGCAAGATTTTTATAGCATGACAAATTCGTGATGGTACCTGCCCTTTAAAACATATTGCAAATGCACAGTGACTTTGAAAAAGTAAGAAACAAAAAAAAATACATCTAAAAAATTTTGAGCATGACAAATTCGTGATGGTACCTGCCCATTGAAACATATTGCAAATGCACAGTGACTTTGAAAAAGTAAGGAAACATAAACAAAAAAAATCCAAAATTTTTATTTTTGGGTGACCAGTTGCACGTGCATTTGCAATATGATTCTATAGTGAAAAAACATATTGCAAATGCACAGTGACTTTGAAAAAGTAAGGAAACATAAACAAAAAAAATCTAAAATTTTTTTGGGGGGATGACCAGCTGCATGTGCATTTGCAATATGATTCTATAGTGAAAAAACATATTGCAAATGCACAGTGACTTTGAAAAAGTAAGGAAAAATAAACAAAAAAAATCTAAATTTTTTTGGGGGGGATGACCAGTTGCACGTGCATTTGCAATATGATTCTATAGTGAAAAAACATATTGCAAATGCACAGTGACTTTGAAAAAGTAAGGAAACATAAACAAAAAAAATCTAAAAATTTTTTGGGGGGATGACCAGTTGCATGTGCATTTGCAATATGATTCTATAGTGAAAAAACATATTGCAAATGCACAGTGACTTTGAAAAAGTAAGGAAACATAAAAAAAATCTAAATTTTTTTGGGGGGGATGACCAGTTGCATGTGCATTTGCAATATGATTCTATAGTGAAAAAACATATTGCAAATGCACAGTGACTTTGAAAAAGTAAGGAAAAATAAACAAAAAAAATCTAATTTTTTTGGGGGGGGATGACCAGTTGCACGTGCATTTGCAATATGATTCTATAGTGAAAAAACATATTGCAAATGCACAGTGACTTTGAAAAAGTAAGGAAACATAAACAAAAAAAATCTAATTTTTTGGGGGGGGGGATGACCAGTTGCATGTGCATTTGCAATATGATTCTATAGTGAAAAAACATATTGCAAATGCACAGTGACTTTGAAAAAGTAAGGAAACATAAACAAAAAAAATCCAAAATTTTTATATTTGGGTGACCAGTTGCACGTGCATTTGCAATATGATTCTATAGTGAAAAAACATATTGCAAATGCACAGTGACTTTGAAAAAGTAAGGAAAAATAAACAAAAAAAATCTAATTTTTTTGGGGGGGGATGACCAGTTGCATGTGCATTTGCAATATGATTCTATAGTGAAAAAACATATTGCAAATGCACAGTGACTTTGAAAAAGTAAGGAAACATAAAAAAAATCTAAATTTTTTTGGGGGGGATGACCAGTTGCATGTGCATTTGCAATATGATTCTATAGTGAAAAAACATATTGCAAATGCACAGTGACTTTGAAAAAGTAAGGAAAAATAAAGTAAAAATCTAAAAAAAAATTTGGGGGATGACCAGTTGCACGTGCATTTGCAATATGATTCTATAGTGAAAAAACATATTGCAAATGCACAGTGACTTTGAAAAAGTAAGGAAAAATAAACAAAAAAAATCTAAAATTTTTTTGGGGGGGATGACCAGTTGCACGTGCATTTGCAATATGATTCTATAGTGAAAAAACATATTGCAAATGCACAGTGACTTTGAAAAAGTAAGGAAACATAAACAAAAAAAATCTAAAATTTTTTGGGGGGGATGACCAGTTGCACGTGCATTTGCAATATGATTCTATAGTGAAAAAACATATTGCAAATGCACAGTGACTTTGAAAAAGTAAGGAAACATAAACAAAAAAAATCTAAAAATTTTTTGGGGGGATGACCAGTTGCATGTGCATTTGCAATATGATTCTATAGTGAAAAAACATATTGCAAATGCACAGTGACTTTGAAAAAGTAAGGAAACATAAAAAAAATCTAAATTTTTTTTGGGGGGATGACCAGTTGCATGTGCATTTGCAATATGATTCTATAGTGAAAAAACATATTGCAAATGCACAGTGACTTTGAAAAAGTAAGGAAAAATAAACAAAAAAAATCTAATTTTTTGGGGGGGGGATGACCAGTTGCACGTGCATTTGCAATATGATTCTATAGTGAAAAAACATATTGCAAATGCACAGTGACTTTGAAAAAGTAAGGAAACATAAACAAAAAAAATCTAATTTTTTTTGGGGGGGATGACCAGTTGCATGTGCATTTGCAATATGATTCTATAGTGAAAAAACATATTGCAAATGCACAGTGACTTTGAAAAAGTAAGGAAACATAAACAAAAAAAATCCAAAATTTTTATTTTTGGGTGACCAGTTGCACGTGCATTTGCAATATGATTCTATAGTGAAAAAACATATTGCAAATGCACAGTGACTTTGAAAAAGTAAGGAAAAATAAACAAAAAAAATCTAAAAAATTTTTGGGGGGATGACCAGTTGCACGTGCATTTGCAATATGATTCTATAGTGAAAAAACATATTGCAAATGCACAGTGACTTTGAAAAAGTAAGGAAACATAAACAAAAAAAATCTAATTTTTTTGGGGGGGGATGACCAGTTGCATGTGCATTTGCAATATGATTCTATAGTGAAAAAACATATTGCAAATGCACAGTGACTTTGAAAAAGTAAGGAAACATAAAAAAAATCTAAATTTTTTGGGGGGGGATGACCAGTTGCATGTGCATTTGCAATATGATTCTATAGTGAAAAAACATATTGCAAATGCACAGTGACTTTGAAAAAGTAAGGAAAAATAAACAAAAAAAATCTAAAAAAATTTTTGGGGGATGACCAGTTGCACGTGCATTTGCAATATGATTCTATAGTGAAAAAACATATTGCAAATGCACAGTGACTTTGAAAAAGTAAGGAAACATAAACAAAAAAAATCTAAAATTTTTTGATTCTATAGTGAAAAAACATATTGCAAATGGGGATGAAACATAAACCAGTTGCATGTGCATTTGCAATATGATTCTATAGTGAAAAACATATTGCAAATGCACAGTGACTTTGAAAAAGTAAGGAAACATAAACAAAAAAAATCCAAAATTTTTATTTTTGGGTGACCAGTTGCACGTGCATTTGCAATATGATTCTATAGTGAAAAAACATATTGCAAATGCACAGTGACTTTGAAAAAGTAAGGAAACATAAACAAAAAAAATCTAAATTTTTTGGGGGGGGATGACCAGTTGCATGTGCATTTGCAATATGATTCTATAGTGAAAAAACATATTGCAAATGCACAGTGACTTTGAAAAAGTAAGGAAACATAAACAAAAAAAATCAAAACATTTTTTTTTTGGGTGACCAGTTGCACGTGCATTTGCAATATGATTCTATAGTGAAAAAACATATTGCAAATGCACAGTGACTTTGAAAAAGTAAGGAAACATAAACAAAAAAAATCTAAAAATTTTTTTGGGGGATGACCAGTTGAATGTGCATTTGCAATATGATTCTATAGTGAAAAAACATATTGCAAATGCACAGTGACTTTGAAAAAGTAAGGAAAAATAAACAAAAAAAATCTAATTTTTTGGGGGGGGGATGACCAGTTGCACGTGCATTTGCAATATGATTCTATAGTGAAAAAACATATTGCAAATGCACAGTGACTTTGAAAAAGTAAGGAAACATAAACAAAAAAAATCTAATTTTTTTGGGGGGGGATGACCAGTTGCATGTGCATTTGCAATATGATTCTATAGTGAAAAAACATATTGCAAATGCACAGTGACTTTGAAAAAGTAAGGAAACATAAAAAAAATCTAAATTTTTTTGCAATATGATTCTATAGTGAAAAAACATATTGCAAATGCACAGTGACTTTGAAAAAGTAAGGAAACATAAAAAAAATCTAAATTTTTTTGGGGGGGATGACCAGTTGCATGTGCATTTGCAATATGATTCTATAGTGAAAAAACATATTGCAAATGCACAGTGACTTTGAAAAAGTAAGGAAAAATAAACAAAAAAAATCTAAAAAATTTTTTGGGGGATGACCAGTTGCACGTGCATTTGCAATATGATTCTATAGTGAAAAAACATATTGCAAATGCACAGTGACTTTGAAAAAGTAAGGAAACATAAACAAAAAAAATCTAAAATTTTTTGGGGGGGATGACCAGTTGCATGTGCATTTGCAATATGATTCTATAGTGAAAAACATATTGCAAATGCACAGTGACTTTGAAAAAGTAAGGAAACATAAACAAAAAAAATCCAAAATTTTTATTTTTGGGTGACCAGTTGCACGTGCATTTGCAATATGATTCTATAGTGAAAAAACATATTGCAAATGCACAGTGACTTTGAAAAAGTAAGGAAACATAAACAAAAAAAATCTACATTTTTTGGGGGGGGATGACCAGTTGCATGTGCATTTGCAATATGATTCTATAGTGAAAAAACATATTGCAAATGCACAGTGACTTTGAAAAAGTAAGGAAACATAAACAAAAAAAATCAAAACATTTTTTTTTTGGGTGACCAGTTGCACGTGCATTTGCAATATGATTCTATAGTGAAAAAACATATTGCAAATGCACAGTGACTTTGAAAAAGTAAGGAAACATAAACAAAAAAAATCTAAACATTTTTTTTTGGGTGAGCAGTTGCACGTGCATTTGCAATATGATTCTATAGTGAAAAAACATCACCAAAAGCGACATTCTGAAATCAACCCAAACGAGCGATTGAGATGACCCAGAATCACTGCAAAGCCATCCCGAGTTCATCGGGCCAGTCAATTTCACATTCCTGCAGGATTTTTATAGCATGACAAATTCGTGATGGTACCTGCCCATTAAAACATATTGCAAATGCACAGTGACTTTGAAAAAGTAAGGAAACATAGAATCAAATTATTTTTTTGGGGGTTACCAGTTGCACATTTCAGATCACCAGTTGCACATTTCAGATCACCAGTTGCACATTTCAGATCACCAGTTGCACGGAGGAAAATCGTTACTTTTGACTTTGACTTTTGACTTCCTATGAAATCATATTCCAAATGGAGAAAACATATGCCTTATGCACTAGTAAAAAAAAAAAAAAAATGATAATAAAGTATGACTAAAGTATGTTGATAAAGTTCTTATACATGTGTAATTGACATAAAAATTGAAAGAATTTTGAAAAACGGTCCAGAAAGCACTTTTTTAAGGATGTGTGAAGTTTTTTACCAAATTTTGACATTTTTGACTTTTGACTTTTGACTTCCTATGAAATCATATTGCAAATGGACAAAACATATGCCTTATGCGCATGTAATTAAAAAAAAAAAAAATTGATATCAAAATTGGACAAAAGTATATTCATACAGTTCTTACACATGTGTAATTGACAAAAAAAGCGAAAGAAATTCGAAAAAAGGCCCAGAAAGCACTTTTTTAAGGGGTAAAAAGTTTTTGAAAAAAATATCATTTTTTCAAAATTTTTCTTTTGGATGTTGACTTGGGTTGCATTTCCAATATGTAAGGGAATACCCCCCTGATTTGTACAAAAATGAATGTCAAAATATTGGCATTGGACAAACCATGTACACGATGTCCAATACCACCCAAAGCGGCGTTGATTCGTGCAAAGTATATGGCAAATGCCATATGGCAATTGCCAATTGTAACACCTCAAAAATCCAACAGGGGGCGAGTGCGCTCCACCTGGGTTTTTCATATTGGAAATGCAACCCAAGTCAACATCCAAAAGAAAAATTTTGAAAAAATGATATTTTTTTCAAAAACTTTTTAGCCCTTAAAAAAGTGCTTTCTGGGCCTTTTTTCGAATTTCTTTCGCTTTTTTTGTCAATTACACATGTGTAAGAACTGTATGAATATACTTTTGTCCAATTTTGATATCAATTTTTTTTTTTTTTAATTACATGCGCATAAGGCATATGTTTTGTCCATTTGCAATATGATTTCATAGGAAGTCAAAAGTCAAAAGTCAAAAATGTCAAAATTTGGTAAAAAACTTCACACATCCTTAAAAAAGTGCTTTCTGGACCGTTTTTCAAAATTCTTTCAATTTTTATGTCAATTACACATGTATAAGAACTTTATCAACATACTTTAGTCATACTTTATTATCATTTTTTTTTTTTTTTACTAGTGCATAAGGCATATGTTTTCTCCATTTGGAATATGATTTCATAGGAAGTCAAAAGTCAAAGTCAAAAGTAACGATTTTCCTCCGTGCAACTGGTGATCTGAAATGTGCAACTGGTGATCTGAAATGTGCAACTGGTGATCTGAAATGTGCAACTGGTAACCCAAAAAAAAATAATTTGATTCTATGTTTCCTTACTTTTTCAAAGTCACTGTGCATTTGCAATATGTTTTAATGGGCAGGTACCATCACGAATTTGACATGCTATAAAAATCCTGCAGGAATGTGAAATTGACTGGCCCGATGAACTCGGGATGGCTTTGCAGTGATTCTGGGTCATCTCAATCGCTCGTTTGGGTTGATTTCAGAATGTCGCTTTTGGTGATGTTTTTTCACTATAGAATCATATTGCAAATGCACGTGCAACTGCTCACCCAAAAAAAAAATGTTTAGATTTTTTTTGTTTATGTTTCCTTACTTTTTCAAAGTCACTGTGCATTTGCAATATGTTTTTTCACTATAGAATCATATTGCAAATGCACATGCAACTGGTCATCCCCCCAAAAAAATTTTAGATTTTTTTTGTTTATGTTTCCTTACTTTTTCAAAGTCACTGTGCATTTGCAATATGTTTTTTCACTATAGAATCATATTGCAAATGCACGTGCAACTGGTCATCCCCCCAAAAAAAATTTAGATTTTTTTTATGTTTCCTTACTTTTTCAAAGTCACTGTGCATTTGCAATATGTTTTTTCACTATAGAATCATATTGCAAATGCACATGCAACTGGTCATCCCCCCCAAAAAATTTTAGATTTTTTTTGTTTATGTTTCCTTACTTTTTCAAAGTCACTGTGCATTTGCAATATGTTTTTTCACTATAGAATCATATTGCAAATGCACGTGCAACTGGTCACCCCAAAAAAAAATGTTTTGATTTTTTTTGTTTATGTTTCCTTACTTTTTCAAAGTCACTGTGCATTTGCAATATGTTTTTTCACTATAGAATCATATTGCAAATGCACATGCAACTGGTCATCCCCCCCCCAAAAAATTTAGATTTTTTTTGTTTATGTTTCCTTACTTTTTCAAAGTCACTGTGCATTTGCAATATGTTTTTTCACTATAGAATCATATTGCAAATGCACGTGCAACTGGTCACCCAAAAATAAAAAATTTGGATTTTTTTTGTTTATGTTTCCTTACTTTTTCAAAGTCACTGTGCATTTGCAATATGTTTTTCACTATAGAATCATATTGCAAATGCACATGCAACTGGTCATCCCCCCAAAAAAAATTTAGATTTTTTTTGTTTATGTTTCCTTACTTTTTCAAAGTCACTGTGCATTTGCAATATGTTTTTTCACTATAGAATCATATTGCAAATGCACGTGCAACTGGTCATCCCCCCCAAAAAATTTTAGATTTTTTTTGTTTATTTTTCCTTACTTTTTCAAAGTCACTGTGCATTTGCAATATGTTTTTTCACTATAGAATCATATTGCAAATGCACATGCAACTGGTCATCCCCCCCAAAAAAAATTAGATTTTTTTTATGTTTCCTTACTTTTTCAAAGTCACTGTGCATTTGCAATATGTTTTTTCACTATAGAATCATATTGCAAATGCACATGCAACTGGTCATCCCCCCCCAAAAAAATTAGATTTTTTTTGTTTATGTTTCCTTACTTTTTCAAAGTCACTGTGCATTTGCAATATGTTTTTTCACTATAGAATCATATTGCAAATGCACGTGCAACTGGTCATCCCCCCAAAAAAATTTTAGATTTTTTTTGTTTATTTTTCCTTACTTTTTCAAAGTCACTGTGCATTTGCAATATGTTTTTTCACTATAGAATCATATTGCAAATGCACATGCAACTGGTCATCCCCCCAAAAAAAATTTAGATTTTTTTTATGTTTCCTTACTTTTTCAAAGTCACTGTGCATTTGCAATATGTTTTTTCACTATAGAATCATATTGCAAATGCACATGCAACTGGTCATCCCCCAAAAAACATTTTAGATTTTTTTTGTTTATGTTTCCTTACTTTTTCAAAGTCACTGTGCATTTGCAATATGTTTTTTCACTATAGAATCATATTGCAAATGCACGTGCAACTGGTCATCCCCCCCCAAAAAAATTAGATTTTTTTTGTTTATGTTTCCTTACTTTTTCAAAGTCACTGTGCATTTGCAATATGTTTTTTCACTATAGAATCATATTGCAAATGCACGTGCAACTGGTCATCCCCCCAAAAAAAATTTAGATTTTTTTTGTTTATTTTTCCTTACTTTTTCAAAGTCACTGTGCATTTGCAATATGTTTTTTCACTATAGAATCATATTGCAAATGCACGTGCAACTGGTCACCCAAAAATAAAAAAATTGGATTTTTTTTGTTTATGTTTCCTTACTTTTTCAAAGTCACTGTGCATTTGCAATATGTTTCAATGGGCAGGTACCATCACGAATTTGTCATGCTCAAAATTTTTTAGATGTATTTTTTTTTGTTTCTTACTTTTTCAAAGTCACTGTGCATTTGCAATATGTTTTAAAGGGCAGGTACCATCACACATTTGTCATGCTATAAAAATCTTGCAGGAATGTGAAATTGACTGGCCCGATGAACTCGGGATGGCTTTGCAGTGATTCTGGGTCATCTCAATTGCTCGTTTGGGTTGATTTCAGAATGTCGCTTTTGGTGATGTTTTTTCACTATAGGATCATATTGCAAATGTACAAGAGTCAAGTGGACAAGAGTCCATCAGTCAATTAGATATCATTCTGACCACCAAACTGATACAAACTGACACCAAACCCACTTTTTCCAACTCGTTTAGTAGCCAACTATTACATACTTCAGAGCTGGCCCAAAATTCACAACCCCTTCGGTTCAAACCATAAAAAAACCATAAAACACGTAGTTACGTTCTAGCTGCGGGTCCATTTCTTATGTTATGTGTTGGCCTAGCTGAGGCGACCCCGAATCCCAAGTTTCGGCTCGATAGGTCATTTGGTGTCCGAGAAAAACCCTAATTGGTGCTGAAAATCCACTATTTTCCATGACTTGCTACGGGGTCCTTGAATGAGCTATTGGACAGAAACGTTGGGGTCTGTCTATATGGGCCGAGACGTTTGCAATGCACCTAGTCTTGCGACTCTGGGACATTTCTAAATGTCGTCATTTTCGTGATGCAAAAATGAATTGAAGTTATTTCAAATGTACGAGGCTGTTTCTCGGTCCGAGAACCTTCTAGAGCCACGTAACTCACCACGCACCATCTACGGGAGGTCTAGAACAGGTTTCTAAAGTTTCGGAACTCTAGGTCCGACGGTTCTTTTTTAGCTCCAACAAAGCTAACTATTGGAGCCACTGTCTGTCTCTACGCACCCCAATACGTCCCTCCTTCCAAGTTGCGTTTTAGTGTGATTTTTTTTTCCTTTGAATTTTTTTGGGAAAAATGACTGATTTACAGTTCATGGGGGTTGCCTAATCACACATATGAAGTTTTGGAAAGATCAGACTTTTTTAACCCTTCGAAACAGCCCCTGAGACACCAATTATGGCACTTCCGGTTGGCACAGGAAGTTATAAATCAACACATATCCTCATTGGGGTATGCTGTTACAGAATCCTGAGTTTTAAGTCCTTACGTTAAGAATTGACTGATCTACACAGGGTTGAATGCACTATGTCTATAAAACTGCATGCAGTGTATGGGTAAACACTTTTAGGGGCATTTTAACCACTTCCGGTTGGTCCAGGAAGCTTAGAATCAACACAGGTAGACCTCATAGTGGCCTGATGGACTGGTACCGAAGACAGGTTCATACGGCATTCATAACCCACATAGGCCTCAGGTTGAAATTAGGGGTGCAGGCAATGTATTCCTATGGGGAGAGATGACACTGTAATCTGTGAGATCAAAAAACACTGTTTTACTGTTAAGGGTTAATGCCACACGGTCAAGGTTAGGCTTGTACAGATCGGGAGGACCTTAGGAACATTCATGTGGTGCAATTTTTCTTCTCACTCTAACGGTTCTCTCACTGTCACCCAAAAGCAAATGACATTGTGGTGCAGGCTTCATTTTGGGCCTACTATTCTAATGCTCGCTGCGCCTAGACCGAGCGAGCTACGGTCAAGCGGGATATCTCGCTGAACTCGGTACGGCCTAGGGATTATGGTAATGCCATTTCCTGCTCTCTGTGTCTTTAAGCACCGCACTTTATCACTCCATCCTTCCTGTGTGTGTGTGAGGGAGCTTTTCTTTGACATCTGTTGGGATTAATGACTGATTTACAGTTCAGAAGGGTTACCTAGTCACACATATGAAGTTTTGGAGAGATGTGACTTTTTTAACCCTTCGAAACAGAGAGTGTGACCCAATTAAAGGCACTTCCGGTTGGCACAGGAAGCTATAAGTAAACACATGTCTTGATTTACATAGCCACTTACAGAATCCCGAGTTTTAAGTCTTTACGTTAAGAATTGACTGATCTACACAGGGTTGAATGCACCATGTCTATCAAACTGCAGGCAGTGTATGGGTAAACACTTTTAGGGGCATTTTAACCACTTCCGGTTGCTCCAGGAAGCTTAGATTCGACACAGGTAGATCTCATAGTGGCCTGATGGACTGGTACTGAAGACAGGTTCATACGGCATTCATAACCCATATAGGCTTCAGGTTGAATTTTGTGGTGCAGGCTATGTATTCCTATGGGGAGAGATGTCACTGTAATCTGTGAGATCAAAAAACCCTGTTTTACTGTGAAGGGTTAATGCCACACGGTCAAGGTTAGGCTTGTTCAGATCGGGAGGACCTTAGGAACATTCATGTGGTGGAATTGTGCTTCTCACCCTAACGGTTCTCTCACTGCCACCCAAAATCAAATGACATTGTGGTGCAGGCTTCATTTTGGGCCTTCTTTTTTTCAAGTTTGCTGCACTCAGAACGAGCTACGGTCAAGCGGGGCGTCTCCTTGAACTCGGCACAGTCTGGAGACTATGGTGATGCCATTTTTTGTGTTGATTTCAGAATGCCATTTTGGTGATGGTCCCTCTCCGTTTAAACATATTGCAAATGTACAAAAGTCAACTAGCAAGTCAGTGTCCATCAGTCAATTAGATGTCATTATGACACCAAATGGATATCAATTGACACCAAACCCACTTTTTCCTACTCATTTAGTAGCCAACTATCACATATGTCAGAGCAGTCCCATAATTCACAGCGCCTTCGGTTTAAAACATAATAAAAAGGTAAAACACATAGTTACGTTCTAGCTGCGGGTCCAGTTCGGACATTATGTGAAGGCCTATGTGAGGCGACCCCGAATCCCGAGTTTCGGCTCGATAGGTCATTTGGTGTCCGAGAAAAACCCTAATTGGTGCTGAAAATCCACTTTTTTCCATGCCTTGCTACGGGGTCCTTGAACGAGCTATCGGACAGACACGTCGGAGTCCGTCTCTATGGGCCGAGCCGGTTTCAATGCACCTAGCCTTGCGTCTCTGAGACTTTTCTAAACGTCGTCATTTTCGTAATGGTCAAAATGAATTGAAGGTATTGCAAATGTACGAGGCTGTTTCTCGGTCCGAGAACCGTCTAGAGCCACGTAACTCACCACGCACCATCGACCGGAGGTCTAGAACAGGTTTCTAAAGTTTCGGAACTCTAGGTCTGACGGTTCTTTTTTAGCTCCAACAAAGCTAACTATTGCAGCCACTATCTGTCTCTACGCACCCCAATACGTCCCTCCATCCAAGGTGTGTTTTAGTGTGATTTTTTTTTCCTTTGATTTTTTTGGGGAAAAATGACTGATTTACAGTTCATGGGGGTTGCCTAATCACACATATGAAGTTTTGGAAAGATCAGACTTTTTTAACCCCTCGAAACAGCCCCTGAGACACCAGTTATGGCACTTCCGGTTGGCACAGGAAGCTATAAATCAACACATATCCCCATTGGGGTATGCTGTTACAGAATCCTGAGTTTTAAGTCCTTACGTTAAGAACTGACTGATTTACACAGGGTTGAATGCACTATGTCTGTCAAACTGCAGGCAGGGTATGGGTAAACACTTTTAGGGGCATTTTAACCACTTCCGGTTGGTCCAGGAAGCTCAGAATCAACACAGGTAGACCTCATAGTGGCCTGATGGACTGGTACCGAAGACAGGTTCATACGGCATTCATAACCCATATAGACTTCAGGTTGAAATTAGGGGTGCAGGCAATGTATTCCTATGGGGAGAGATGACACTGTAATCTGTGAGATCAAAAAACACTGTTTTACTCTTAAGGGTTAATGCCACACGGTCAAGGTTAGGCTTGTACAGATCGGGAGGACCTTAGGAACATTCATGTGGTGGAATTTTTCTTCTCACCCTAACGGTTCTCTCACTGTCACTCAAAAGCAAATGACATTGTGGGGCAGGCTTCATTTTGGGCCTACTTTTCTAATGGTCGTTGCGCTTAGACCGAGCGAGCTACGGTCAAGCGGGATAGCTCGTTGAACTCAGCACAGTCTGGAGACTATGGTGATGCCATTTTTTGTGTTGATTTCAGAATGCCATTTTGGTGATGGTCCCTCTCCGTTTAAACATATTGCAAATGCACAAAAGTCAACTAGCAAGTCAGTGTCCATCAGTCAATTAGATGTCATTATGACACCAAACCCACTTTTTACTACTCATTTAGAAGCCAACTATCACATATGTCAGAGCAGTCCCATAATTCACAGCGCCTTTAGTTTAAAACATAATAAAAAGGTAAAACACATAGTTACGTTCTAGCTGCGGGTCCAGTTCGGACATTATGTGAAGTCCTATGTGAGGCGACCCCGAATCCCGAGTTTCGGCTCGATAGGTCATTTGGTGTCCGAGAAAAACCCTAATTGGTGCTGAAAATCCACTTTTTTCCATGCCTTGCTACGGGGTCCTTGAACGAGCTATCGGACAGAAACGTTGGGGTCTGTCTCTATGGGCCGAGCCGGTTTCAATGCACCTAGCCTTGCGTCTCTGAGACTTTTCTAAACGTCGTCATTTTTGTAATGGTCAAAATGAATTGAAGGTATTGCAAATGTACGAGGCTGTTTCTCGGTCCGAGAACCGTCTAGAGCCACGTAACTCACCACGCACCATCGACCGGAGGTCTAGAACAGGTTTCTAAAGTTTCGGAACTCTAGGTCTGACGGTTCTTTTTTAGCTCGAACAAAGCTAACTATTGCAGCCACTGTCTGTCTCTACGCACCCCAATACGTCCCTCCATTCAAGTTGTGTTTTAGTGTGATTTTTTTTTCCTTTGAATTTTTTGGGGAAAAATGACTGATTTACAGTTCATGGGGGTTGCCTAATCACATATATGAAGTTTTGGACAGATCAGACTTTTTTAACCCTTTGAAACAGCCCCTGAGACACCAATTATGGCACTTCCGGTTGGCACAGGAAGCTATAAATCACCACATATCCTCATTGGGGTATGCTGTTACAGAATCCTGAGTTTTAAGTCTTTACGTTAACAACTGAGTTATTTACGGAGGGTTTAGTATGTGTGTGTTATTTCAGAAAATCATAGAAAATCACAGAAATCTCGCAGAGCTCCGCAGCACACTTTAAAAAGATTCGTATGAACACCCTGCAACTGGATCTGTAACCGTTGAAAAAAAAAAACGCCTATTTGTGACCATTGCCAAGTTGTCATTGTTCCGTTTCTCTTAAATGACGATAGATAAATGGCTGGTTCTTTTTTTATTGACACCGGAGGCTCCTTGACTTTGACCTGAAGTGGAAAAATAATTTCTCTATTTCCATTTAGGACCTTTAATCCCAGAAAAACGGCCATAACTCAAAAACCGTCGAGGCCTAGACGCCATCTTGTTCGGGGCCAACTGCCCATTATGCCAAACCTACGCTCACCAAGTTTCGGCTTCGAAATATTTTCCGTTTTCGAGATAAGGCCCCGTCGTGATTCGTGATGTTTTGCCAAATTGCCATATGATTCCGTATGCCCTCTTGTGGGAAATTCCGGGATAGCGGAAAAACGGTCCAAAACTTGTTTATTTTATAAAACGGAAACCGAATGTCCGACAAAGTTCATTTGATGACTTCCCGGTAGGTCTGGCCCTACCGCACGGCCCGACGCCGACCGCGAATTTTACAAACGATTTCGGACGTCTAGTAAGGGACCGTACATTTGCAATATGGACTTTCTCACTGATCATACACGAAATGCCGAAATGTTCCCTTAAGGTATGAAAAACCCAGGTGGAGCGCACTCGCCCCCTGTTGGATTTTTGAGGTGTTACAATTGGCAATTGCCATATGGCATTTGCCATATACTTTGCACGAATCAACGCCGCTTTGGGTGGTATTGGACATCGTGTACATGGTTTGTCCAATGCCAATATTTTGACATTCATTTTTGTACAAATCAGGGGGGTATTCCCTTACATCTCAAATAGACAGCACAACAAAAATTGGACACCCAGAGTGCATCAAACATGATTTAGAGCTTGTTTATGGGAAGAAAAAAAAATTGTATTTTCATTTTGCAACTTGCTGAAAACTGTCCACAATGTTAATTTCATCTCAAATAGACAGCACAGCAAAAATTGGACATCCAGAGTGTATCAAACATGATTTAGAGCTTGTTCATGAAAAAAATATATATTTCAATGTTGCAACTTGCTGAAAACTGTCCACAATGTTCATTTCATCTCAAATAGACAGCACAGCAAAAATTGGACATCCAGAGTGCATCAAACATGATTTAGAGCTTGTTTATGGAAAACAAGTTTTTTCTGTATTTCAATGTTGCAACTTGCTGAAAACTGTCCACAATGTTCATTTCATCTCAAATAGACAGCACAGCAAAAATTGGACATCCAGAGTGCATCAAACATGATTTAGAGCTTGTTTATGGAAAAAAAAATGTTTTTGTATTTTTATGTTGTAACTTGCTGAAAACTGTCCACAATGTTCATTTCATCTCAAATAGACAGCACAGCAAAAATTGGACATCCAGAGTGCATCAAACATGATTTAGAGCTTGTTTATGGAAATAACATTTTTTTTTTCTGTATTTCAATGTTGCAACTTGCTGAAAACTGTCCACAATGTTCCTTTCATCTCAAATAGCACAGCAAAAATTGGACATCCAGAGTGCATCAAACATGATTTAGGGCTTGTTTATGGAAAAAAATGTTTTTTTTTGTATTTTAATGTTGTAACTTGCTGAAAACTGTCCACAATGTTCATTTCATCTCAAATAGACAGCACAGCAAAAATTGGACATCCAGAGTGCATCAAACATGATTTAGAGCTTGTTTATGGGAGAAAAAAAAAAGTATTTTAATTTTGCAATTTGCTGAAAACTGTCCACAATGTTCATTTCATCTCAAATAGACAGCACAGCAAAAATTGGACATCCAGAGTGTATCAAACATGATTTAGAGCTTGTTTATGAAAAAAACTTTTTTATTTTTTATTTTAATGTTGTAACTTGCTGAAAACTGTCCACAATGTTAATTTCATCGCAAATAGACATCACAGCAAAAATTGGACATCCAGAGTGCATCAAACATGATTTAGAGCTTGTTTATGTAAAAAAAAAAAAATCTGTATTTCAATGTTGCAACTTGCTGAAAACTGTCCACAATGTTCATTTCATCTCAATTTGACAGCACAGCAAAAATTGGACATCCAGAGTGCATCAAACATGATTTAGAGCTTGTTTATGGAAAAAAATGTTTATTTTTTATTTTTATGTTGTAACTTGCTGAAAACTGTCCACAATGTTCATTTCATCTCAAATTGACAGCACAGCAAAAATTGGACATCCAGTGTGTATCAAACATGATTTAGGGCTTGTTTATGGAAAAAAATGTTTTTTTTTGTATTTTATTGTTGTAACTTGCTGAAAACTGTCCACAATGTTCATTTCATCTCAAATAGACAGCACAGCAAAAATTGGACATCCAGAGTGCATCAAACATGATTTAGAGCTTGTTTATGAGAAGAAAAAAAAATTGTATTTTAATTTTGCAACTTGCTGAAAACTGTCCACAATGTTAATTTCATCTCAAATAGACAGCACAGCAAAAATTGGACATCCAGAGTGTATCAAACATGATTTAGAGCTTGTTCATGAAAAAAAAAATGTATTTCAATGTTGCAACTTGCTGAAAACTGTCCACAATGTTCATTTCATCTCAATTTGACAGCACAGCAAAAATTGGACATCCAGAGTGCATCAAACATGATTTAGAGCTTGTTTATGGAAAAAAATGTTTATTTTTTATTTTTATGTTGTAACTTGCTGAAAACTGTCCACAATGTTCATTTCATCTCAAATTGACAGCACAGCAAAAATTGGACATCCAGTGTGTATCAAACATGATTTAGGGCTTGTTTATGGAAAAAAATGTTTTTTTTTGTATTTTATTGTTGTAACTTGCTGAAAACTGTCCACAATGTTCATTTCATCTCAAATAGACAGCACAGCAAAAATTGGACATCCAGAGTGCATCAAACATGATTTAGAGCTTGTTTATGAGAAGAAAAAAAAATTGTATTTTAATTTTGCAACTTGCTGAAAACTGTACACAATGTTAATTTCATCTCAAATAGACAGCACAGCAAAAATTGGACATCCAGAGTGTATCAAACATGATTTAGAGCTTGTTCATGAAAAAAAAAATGTATTTCAATGTTGCAACTTGCTGAAAACTGTCCACAATGTTCATTTCATCTCAAATAGACAGCAAAGCAAAAATTGGACATCCAGAGTGCATCAAACATGATTTAGAGCTTGTTTATGGAAAACACGTTTTTTCTGTATTTCAATGTTGCAACTTGCTGAAAACTGTCCACAATGTTCATTTCGTCTCAACTAGACAGCGCAGCAAAAATTGGACATCCAGAGTGCATCAAACATGATTTAGAGCTTGTTTATGGAAAACAAGTTTTTTCTGTATTTCAATGTTGCAACTTGCTGAAAACTGTCCACAATGTTCATTTCATCTCAAATAGACAGCACAGCAAAAATTGGACATCCAGAGTGCATCAAACATGATTTAGAGCTTGTTTATGGAAAAAAAATTTTTTTATTTTTTGTATTTTTATGTTGTAACTTGCTGAAAACTGTCCACAATGTTCATTTCATCTCAAATAGACAGCACAGCAAAAATTGGACATCCAGAGTGCATCAAACATGATTTAGAGCTTGTTTATGGAAAAAAAAAAAAAATTCTTCTGTATTTCAATGTTGCAACTTGCTGAAAACTGTCCACAATGTTCCTTTCATCTCAAATAGACAGCACAGCAAAAATTGGACATCCAGAGTGCATCAAACATGATTTAGGGCTTGTTTATGGAAAAAAATGTTTTTTTTTGTTTTTTTATGGTGTAACTTGCTGAAAACTGTCCACAATGTTCATTTCATCTCAAATAGACAGCACAGCAAAAATTGGACATCCAGAGTGCATCAAACATGATTTAGAGCTTGTTTATGGAAATATTTTTTTTTTCTTCTGTATTTCAATGTTGCAACTTGCTGAAAACTGTCCACAATGTTCCTTTCATCTCAAATAGACAGCACAGCAAAAATTGGACATCCAGAGTGCATCAAACATGATTTAGGGCTTGTTTATGGAAAAAAATGTTTTTTTTTGTATTTTAATGGTGTAACTTGCTGAAAACTGTCCACAATGTTCATTTCATCTCAAATAGACAGCACAGCAAAAATTGGACATCCAGAGTGCATCAAACATGATTTAGAGCTTGTTTATGGGAAGGAAAAAAAAGTATTTTAATTTTGCAATTTGCTGAAAACTGTCCACAATGTTCATTTCATCTCAAATAGACAGCACAGCAAAAATTGGACATCCAGAGTGTATCAAACATGATTTAGAGCTTGTTCTTGAAAAAAAAAATGTATTTCAATGTTGCAACTTGCTGAAAACTGTCCACAATGTTCATTTCATCTCAAATAGACAGCACAGCAAAAATTGGACATCCAGAGTGCATCAAACATGATTTAGAGCTTGTTTATGAAAAAAACTTTTTTATTTTTTATTTTAATGTTGTAACTTGCTGAAAACTGTCCACAATGTTAATTTCATCGCAAATAGACATCACTGCAAAAATTGGACATCCAGAGTGCATCAAACATGATTTAGAGCTTGTTTATGTAAAAAAAAATAATTCTGTATTTCAATGTTGCAACTTGCTGAAAACTGTCCACAATGTTCATTTCATCTCAATTTGACAGCACAGCAAAAATTGGACATCCAGAGTGCATCAAACATGATTTAGAGCTTGTTAATGGAAAAAAATGTTTTTTTTTGTATTTTTATGTTGCAACTTGCTGAAAACTGTCCACAATGTTCATTTCATCTCAAATAGACAGCACAGCAAAAAATTGGACATCCAGAGTGCATCAAACATGATTTAGAGCTTGTTTATGAAAAAAACTTTTTTATTTTTTATTTTAATGTTGTAACTTGCTGAAAACTGTCCACAATGTTCCTTTCATCTCAAATAGACAGCACAGCAAAAATTGGACATCCAGAGTGCATCAAACATGATTTAGGGCTTGTTTATGGAAAAAAATGTTTTTTTTTGTATTTTAATGGTGTAACTTGCTGAAAACTGTCCACAATGTTCATTTCATCTCAAATAGACAGCACAGCAAAAATTGGACATCCAGAGTGCATCAAACATGATTTAGAGCTTGTTTATGGGAAGGAAAAAAAAGTATTTTAATTTTGCAATTTGCTGAAAACTGTCCACAATGTTCATTTCATCTCAAATAGACAGCACAGCAAAAATTGGACATCCAGAGTGTATCAAACATGATTTAGAGCTTGTTCTTGAAAAAAAAAATGTATTTCAATGTTGCAACTTGCTGAAAAATGTCCACAATGTTCATTTCATCTCAAATAGACAGCACAGCAAAAATTGGACATCCAGAGTGCATCAAACATGATTTAGAGCTTGTTTATGAAAAAAACTTTTTTATTTTTTATTTTAATGTTGTAACTTGCTGAAAACTGTCCACAATGTTAATTTCATCGCAAATAGACATCACTGCAAAAATTGGACATCCAGAGTGCATCAAACATGATTTAGAGCTTGTTTATGTAAAAAAAAATAATTCTGTATTTCAATGTTGCAACTTGCTGAAAACTGTCCACAATGTTCATTTCATCTCAATTTGACAGCACAGCAAAAATTGGACATCCAGAATGCATCAAACATGATTTAGAGCTTGTTAATGGAAAAAAATGTTTTTTTTTGTATTTTTATGTTGCAACTTGCTGAAAACTGTCCACAATGTTCATTTCATCTCAAATAGACAGCACAGCAAAAAATTGGACATCCAGAGTGCATCAAACATGATTTAGAGCTTGTTTATGAAAAAAACTTTTTTATTTTTTATTTTAATGTTGTAACTTGCTGAAAACTGTCCACAATGTTAATTTCATCGCAAATAGACATCACAGCAAAAATTGGACATCCAGAGTGCATCAAACATGATTTAGAGCTTGTTTATGTAAAAACAAAAAAATTCTGTATTTCAATGTTGCAACTTGCTGAAAACTGTCCACAATGTTCATTTCATCTCAATTTGACAGCACAGCAAAAATTGGACATCCAGAGTGCATCAAACATGATTTAGAGCTTGTTAATGGAAAAAAATGTTTTTTTTGTATTTTTATGTTGTAACTTGCTGAAAACTGTCCACAATGTTCATTTCATCTCAAATAGACAGCACAGCAAAAATTGGACATCCAGAGTGCATCAAACATGATTTAGAGCTTGTTTATGGAAGAAAAATTTTTATTTTTATTTTAATGTTGTAACTTGCTGAAAACTGTCCACAATGTTCATTTCATCTCAAATTGACAGCACAGCAAAAATTGGACATCCAGAGTGCATCAAACATGATTTAGAGCTTGTTTATGGAAATAATATTTTTTTTCTTCTGTATTTCAATGTTGCAACTTGCTGAAAACTGTCCACAATGTTCCTTTCATCTCAAATAGACAGCACAGCAAAAATTGGACATCCAGAGTGCATCAAACATGATTTAGGGCTTGTTTATGGAAAAAAAATGTTTTTTTTTGTATTTTAATGGTGTAACTTGCTGAAAACTGTCCACAATGTTCATTTCATCTCAAATAGACAGCACAGCAAAAATTGGACATCCAGAGTGCATCAAACATGATTTAGAGCTTGTTTATGTAAAAAAAAAAAAAAATCTGTATTTCAATGTTGCAACTTGCTGAAAACTGTCCACAATGTTCATTTCATCTCAATTTGACAGCACAGCAAAAATTGGACATCCAGAGTGCATCAAACATGATTTAGAGCTTGTTTATGGAAAAAAATGTTTTTTTTTGTATTTTTATGTTGTAACTTGCTGAAAACTGTCCACAATGTTCATTTCATCTCAAATAGACAGCACAGCAAAAATTGGACATCCAGAGTGCATCAAACATGATTTAGAGCTTGTTTATGGAAATAATATTTTTTTTCTTCTGTATTTCAATGTTGCAACTTGCTGAAAACTGTCCACAATGTTCCTTTCATCTCAAATAGACAGCACAGCAAAAATTGGACATCCAGAGTGCATCAAACATGATTTAGAGCTTGTTTATGGAAGAAGAAAAAAAATTGTATTTTAATTTTGCAACTTGCTGAAAACTGTCCACAATGTTAATTTCATCTCAAATTGACAGCACAGCAAAAATTGGACATCCAGAGTGCATCAAACATGATTTAGAGCTTGTTTATGGAAAACACGTTTTTTCTGTATTTCAATGTTGCAACTTGCTGAAAACTGTCCACAATGTTCATTTCATCTCAAATAGACAGCACAGCAAAAATTGGACATCCAGAGTGCATCAAACATGATTTAGAGCTTGTTTATGGAAAACACGTGTTTTCTGTATTTCAATGTTGCAACTTGCTGAAAACTGTCCACAATGTTCATTTCATCTCAAATAGACAGCACAGCAAACATTGGACATCCAGAGTGCATCAAACATGATTTAGAGCTTGTTTATGGAAATACAATTGTATTTCAAAGATGCAACTTGCTGAAAACTGTCCACAATGTTAATTTAATCTCAAATAGACAGCACAGCAAAAATTGGACATCCAGAGTGCATCAAACATGATTTAGAGCTTGTGTTTGGAAAAAACGTTTTTTTTGTATTTCAATGTTTCAACTTGCTGAAAACTGTCCACAATGTTCATTTCATCTCAAATAGACAGCACAGCAAAAATGTATTGGTGGAACTAAAACACACAGATAGAATGTACAACAGAGTCATTGAAGTCTTCTTGAGAAAAGAAAGGAGGAAGGATTTTGTGTTCAAATAATCAGTCTTTGATGTGTATGTATGTTTCGCATTTTATTTTGTTAATATTAAATAGCCTATATATTAACAAAATAAAATGGCAAATAGCCTATGTTGCAAATTATTTGTTTTTTTTAATTTTATTTTTAGTGAATAGTTATGTCTTTATCATCACGGTGAAACTGCTTTGGGTGCGACAATGCGCTGTTTAGTGAACACATTGTATTTTTTTTGGGGGGGGGGTCTTAAAGCTCAAAGTTTGTGGACCAGAAATGGATAGAAGATGAATATTAATATAACTCTGTTGCACTCGACTATGTTCTTGCCTATTAGTTGAACTGTACTGTATTGTACTCTTCCCCTGCAATTCTCTGAATAAAAATGTAAATTTCAAGGTGACGCAATGCCTGGTTATACTGCGTTTCTGTCTAAATGTATAGTGTCTAGAGCCATAGCATCATAATGATGGTAACAAGAGGTGGATTAATGCGGGTGGGACTGTGTAGGACCTCACTGAAGGCCCAGGCCCCAGGCCCACGGCACACCACTGGAAATAAATTAATTGCCTTGCTGCTGGTATGATTTACAGACACTTGAAAGAGAGGCGATGGGTTACGAAAACGGCTATAGTTACAGATTGGTAGCCCAGATTTGATATCCGACTTCATCTATGAAGAGCAGAGAAGCAGGGGAAGATTTACTTATTTTTTTCCTCAAAAACGTTCCGAAAGTGGTCAAAACGACTGTTGTTTGTGGAAGTTTGAAAAACACGTGGTAATGCAGTTACAAAAACAGCTGTACCGTAAGTTCCGTATGGAATATTTTGATTCTGCACACAGCTATGAATAGCAGAGAAGTAGACGAATATCGAATACGTGAATAGATCTTTGAAAAAAACCTTGAGGATTGATTATAAACAACGTTTGCCATGTTTCTGTCGATTTTATGGAGCTAATTTGGAAGATTTTTCTGAGTTTTCATGACTGCAATTTCCGGGCCGATTTCTCAGCCAAACGTGAAGAACAAACGGAGCAATTTTGCCTACAAAACTAATATTTTTGGAAAAAAGGAACATTGGCTATCTAACTGGGAGTCTCGTGAGTGAAAACATCCGAAGCTCATCAAAGGTAAACGATTAAATTTTATTGCTTTTCTGATTTCCGTGACCAAGTTACCTGCTGCTAGCTGGACAAAATGCTATAATACGCTATCGATAAACTTACACAAATGCTTGTCTAGCTTTGGCTGTAAAGCATATTTTGAAAATCTGAGATGACAGGGTGAGTAACAAAAGGTTAAGCTGTGTCTCAAAATATTTCACTTGTGATTTTCATGAATATGAATATTTTCTAGGAATATTCATGTCCGTTGTGTTATGCTAATTAGTGTCAGATGATGACAACGGTCCCATTCACAGTGTCACTAGAGGTTAAATTTTAGAAGCAATATGTAAACATGTACAGTGCCTTGCGAAAGTATTTGGCCCCCTTGAACTTTGCGACCTTTTGCCACATTTCAGGCTTCAAACATAAAGATATAAAACTGTATTTTTTTGTGAAGAATCAACAACAAGTGGGACACAATCATGAAGTGGAACGACATTTATTGGATATTTCAAACTTTTTTAACAAATCAAAAACTGAACAATTGGGCGTGCAAAATTATTCAGCCCCCTTAAGTTAATACTTTGTAGCGCCACCTTTTGCTGCGATTACAGCTGTAAGTCGCTTGGGGTATGTCTCTATCAGTTTTGCACATCGAGAGACTGACATTTTTTTTCCCATTCCTCCTTGCAAAACAGCTCGAACTCAGTGAGGTTGGATGGAGAGCATTTGTGAACAGCAGTTTTCAGTTCTTTCCACAGATTCTCGATTGGATTCAGGTCTGGACTTTGACTTGGCCATTCTAACACCTGGATATGTTTATTTTTGAACCATTCCATTGTAGATTTTGCTTTATGTTTTGGATCATTGTCTTGTTGGAAGACAAATCTCCGTCCCAGTCTCAGGTCTTTTGCAGACTCCATCAGGTTTTCTTCCAGAATGGTCCTGTATTTGGCTCCATCCATCTTCCCATCAATTTTAACCATCTTCCCTGTCCCTGCTGAAGAAAAGCAGGCCCAAACCATGATGCTGCCACCACCATGTTTGACAGTGGGAATGGTGTGTTCAGGGTGATGAGCTGTGTTGCTTTTACGCCAAACATAAGGTTTTGCATTGTTGCCAAAAAGTTCAATTTTGGTTTCATCTGACCAGAGCACCTTCTTCCACATGTTTGGTGTGTCTCCCATGTGGCTTGTGGCAAACTTTAAACAACACTTTTTATGGATATCTTTAAGAAATGGCTTTCTTCTTGCCACTCTTCCATAAAGGCCAGATTTGTGCAATATACGACTGATTGTTGTCCTATGGACAGAGTCTCCCACCTCAGCTGTAGATCTCTGCAGTTCATCCAGAGTGATCATGGGCCTCTTGGCTGCATCTCTGATCAGTCTTCTCCTTGTATGAGCTGAAAGTTTAGAGGGACGGCCAGGTCTTGGTAGATTTGCAGTGGTCTGATACTCCTTCCATTTCAATATTATCGTATGCACAGTGCTCCTTGGGATGTTTAAAGCTTGGGAAATCTTTTTGTATCCAAATCCGGCTTTAAACTTCTTCACAACAGTATCTCGGACCTGCCTGGTGTGTTCCTTGTTCTTCATGATGCTCTCTGCGCTTTTAACGGACCTCTGAGACTATCACAGTGCAGCTGCATTTATACGGAGACTTGATTACACACAGGTGGATTGTATTTAGCATCATTAGTCATTTAGGTCAACATTGGATCATTCAGAGATCCTCACTGAACTTCTGGAGAGAGTTTGCTGCACTGAAAGTAAAGGGGCTGAATAATTTTGCACGCCCAATTTTTCAGTTTTTGATTTGTTAAAAAAGTTTGAAATATCCAATAAATGTCGTTCCACTTCATGATTGTGTCCCACTTGTTGTTGATTCTTCACAAAAAAATACAGTTTTATATCTTTATGTTTGAAGCCTGAAATGTGGCAAAAGGTCGCAAAGTTCAAGGGGGCCGAATACTTTCGCAAGGCACTGTAATGTCATGAAATGTGAGATGCATGTGTCTGCCGCCCCACCGCAACCCACATCAAATAGCCTATTTGAGGCTGTTGAGGGGAGGGCAGGCCCACAACAATGGCCAAAGTGAAATGAAGACAGTAGATACAGCTGGTCTGTTGTAATATAATAAAGACAGTAGATCTATCTGGTCTATCATATTATAGAGACAGTAGACCTAGCTGAAATGTCATAATATAAAAGAGACAGTAGATCTAGCAGGTCTATAATAATATATTCATATATATCTGTGTATTATACCTGTTGATACTCACTTTACAGCAGAAAGAGACTGCTATGGCACCTGGCATCAGCAGCACAATATTGTGTAGAGCTTTGGCAAAGTGGGTGGGGTTATATCCTTCCTGTTTGGCCCTGTCCGGGGGTCTCGGATTAGGCCACAGTGTCTCCTGACCCCTCCTGTCTCAGCCTCCAGTATTTATACGGCAGTAGTTTATGTGTTGGGGGGCTAGGGTCAGTTTGTTATATCTGGAGTACTTCTGTCTTTTCTGGTGTCCTGTGTGAATTTAAGTATGCTCTCTCTAATTCTCTCTTTCTCTCTCTCGGAGGACCTAAGCCCTAGGACCATGCGTCAGGACTACTTGGCATGATGACTCCTTGCTGTCCCCAGTCCACCTGGCCCTGCTGCTGTTCCAGTTTCAACTGTTCTGCCTGTGGCTATGGAACCTTAAACAGTTCAGATTTACTCTTGAGGTGCTGTCCTGTTGCATCCTCTACAACTACTGTGATTATTATTATTTGACCCTGCTGGTCATCTATGAACGTTTGAAAATCTCGGCCATGTTCTGTTATAATCTCCACCCGGCACAGCCAGAAGAGGACTGGCCACCCCTCATAGCCTGGTTCCTCTCTGGGTTTCTGCCTAGGTTTTGGCCTTTTTTAGGGAGTTTTTCCTAGCCACCGTGCTTCTACACCTGCATTGCTTGCTGTTTGGGGTTTTAGGCTGGGTTTCTGTACAGCACTTTGAGATATCAGCTGATGTACGAAGGGCTATATAAATACATTTGATTTGATTTGATTTGATTTGTGTACAAACAGTATGTATGACAGCCTAAAAGAAGCTTAAGACTTCACGACTCATTGATGATGAGCACTGTAGGACAGAAAAATAGTGACCAAAGTGATGGTGAGCTTCCAAAGAGTTATTATTTATCAGGTGCGTGACAGTCTCACAGCTGAGCTGCAAAGGCATTTTTTTCAAAGAATAATTGCGGGATCCAGTCTCTCAACACAAAGAGTACAACATTCTTGAATGAAGCGCCTCTGTTTGCCTTTGCCCAGACCTTCGAGTCAGATTTAGAGGACCTCAAATATGAGGTTCATCAAACCAAGCAGCTTCTTAATAGGAGAGAGATAAGTGGAAGAGACAGACCGTCTACTCTCCCTGACTTTGTTGTGTTTCTAGAACCTTGTAAAGAGGACTTCCATGAGCTATTTCGACTTTGTAAGATTTCTGTTGTTTACACCAGTCAGCAATGCTTCTTGCGAGAGAAAGTTCTCAGCTTTAAAACTGATTAAAACCCACCTTAGGACAACGATGGTTGATGACAGGTTAAGTCACCAGGGAATTCTTAGTGTTGAGTCAAGGAGGGCACGCTCCCTCAACATGGAGGAGTTTGTGAAACATTTTGCCAGTTCTCACTAGAACCACAGAATTATGCTGTTTTAAATCTACCTAGGATAATTTGGCACTTAGGCAGTCCCTCTGGTCATGATTAAAACCTGCACTGTGTACTAACTAGTACACTGACATTCTAAAATGATAAATCCACAGATTTAATTTGGTTTTGATTAGGCCAATTCCAAAACTTTTCTTTGTTATTAGTTAACATAATATATAGGAGCGTAAATATGATACAGTAAGTTTGTAATATTGATGGGCATCAAAATTATTTTTATTTTTCAAGCCCATTTCTGCTTCATACCTGGTATGTCAAATTGCAGTATGTTTTTTTGTCAATATCATTTTTTGTAAATAAACTATGCAATTTATGTAACACACACATGCTATCTTATCTACTTGGTGCTTGAGCTTTATTTTCTGGATGTTCAACACTTAGAAGACCCAGATTATATATTCATGAAAACAGAGTGACCCTGTGTGTGTGTGTGTGTGTGTGTGTGTGTGTGTGTGTGTGTGTGTGTGTGTGTGTGTGTGTGTGTGTGTGTGTGTGTGTGTGTGTGTGTGAGTGCGTGCGTGCGTGCGTGCGTGCGTGCGTGCGTGCGTGCGTGCGAGAGAAAGAAATTGAGCTGCAGGTCCAAGCTAGAGACACTGACAATTATCAATTCTATCTCTAATCACCAATCATAGGATTCATTCATGCTCTTTAGATGCCAGGTTAGATTTGCATACATTTTCTGTCATGGTCTATGTCTAACAGATGTAAATCGTACTCTCCTTGCGTTGTGTTTTGTCCAAATAAATCACCCCAGCCAGTGGTCCCAGTTAAGCATTATTTATTTATGTTGTTAAATATGAAACAGCACGTTAGTTGTGCAGGGCTTAACAATGTTGATGGCTGTCGATGGTAAAAGCCCTTGCATCACATTTTCATACTGGGGAGACGTTCGCGATCTCCCCCTATCTGCATGCGGGGCCAATCACAACACGCCTTATTGTCATCATTTATACCTGGATCTCGCAGCTAGCTAGCTGCTATCCGTGTAACTATCGGCTTATGTCGATCCCGGAGCAAACATAAATTATTCCGGAGCTAGCCAGCTGAAGAGTTCCATCAGCCACTCCTGGGCTACAATTACCTATCCGGACCTGTTTTACTGCCAACGCGGAGCCCCACCGGGCCTTCACAACTGGACTACCAACGTTATCTGCCCGAGGGAGTTATCCAGCTGGCTCCTCCGTCGCGACGTTACCTGAACGCTCATCTGCGGCCCGCTAATCGTTAGATGTCTTATCGGCTGCTATCTGAATAGATCTATAGGACAATTTTTTTTCTTGGGCCTCTATAACTATATCTATTTTTTTTTGCGAATTGGATTGATCCCCTCTACCACACGGAACCCCAATAATCCTACTGACAGAAACGCACGAGGTGGCTAAAAACAGACCCCCATCCTATGCTAGCTTGCTACCGATGGCCCGGCTAGCTGTCTGAATCGCCGTGAGCCCAACCAACCTCACTACTCACTGGACACTTTTGATCACTCAACTAAGCATGTCTCTCCTTAATAATGTCAATATGCCTTGTCCATTGCTGTTCTGGTTAGTGTTTATTGGCTTATTTCACTGTAGAGCCTCTAGTCCTGCTCACTATACCTTATCCAACCTATTAGTTCCACCACCCACACATGCGATGACATCTTCTGGTTTCAATTATGTTTCTAGAGACAAAATCTCTTTCATCATCACTCAATACCTAGGTTTACCTCCACTGTATTCACATCCTACCATACCTTTGTCTGTACATTATACCATGAAGCTATTTCATCACCCCCAGAAACCTCCTTTTACTCTCTGTTCCAGACGTTCTAGACAACAAATTCTCATTGCTTTTAGCAGTACCCTTATCCTACTCCTCCTCTTTTCCTCTGGTGATGTAGAGGTGAATCCAGGCCCTGCAGTGCCTAGCTCCACTCCTATTCCCCAGGCACTCTCTTTTGATGACTTCTGTAACCGTAATAGCCTTGGTATCATGCATGTTAACCTCTCTGAACCACCCATCCCGGATCCGGTGTAATTGTCATCAGCAACGCTGAATAGCATAGCGCCACTGTCAAATAATATTACTAGAAAATATTAATATTCATGAAATCACAAGTGCAATGTTGAAAAACACAGCTTAGCCTTTTGTTAATCCACCTGTTGTCTCAGATTTTAAATTATGCTTTACAGTGAAAGCAATACAAGCGTTTATGTAAGTTTATCGATCGCTTGACAAAACAATAAGTACACTTAGCATCAGGTAACTTGGTCACGAAAATCAGAAAAGCAATCAAATTAATAGTTTACCTTTGATGATCTTCGGATGTTTTCACTCACGAGACTCCCAGTTAGACAACAAATGTTCCTTTTGTTCCATAAAGATATTTTTTATATCCAAATACCTCAGTTCGTTTGGTGCGTTATGCCAAGGAATCCACCGGAAAAACCGGTCATGACAACACAGACAAAAATTCCAAATTATATCCATAATGTCCACAGAAACATGTCAAACATTTTTTATAATCAATCCTCAGGGTGTTTTTCAAATATCTATTCGATAATATATCAACCAGGACAGTTGGCTTTTCACTAGGACTGGGAGTAAAAATGGCCACCTTTCTCTTTTGCGCACAACTCCCTCTGAGAGTGGTCACCATAGCATCACCCACCTGTAGCACACGCTCCAGCAGGTACATCTCTCTGGTCACCCCCAAAACCAATTCTTTCTTTGGCCGCCTCTCCTTCCAGTTCTCTACTGCCAATGACTGGAACGAACTACAAAAATCTCTGAAACTGGAAACACTTATCTCCCTCACTAGCTTTAAGCACCAGCTGTCAGAGCAGCTCACAGATTACTGCACCTGTACATAGCCCATCTATAATTTAGCCCAAACAACTACCTCTTTCCCTACTGTATTTATTTTATTTATTTATTTATTTTGCTCCTTTGCACCCCATTATTTTTATTTCTACTTTGCACATTCTTCCACTGCAAATCAACCATTCCAGTGTTTTACTTGCTATATTGTATTTACTTTGCCACAATGGCCTTTTTTTGCCTTTACCTCCCTTATCTCACCTCATTTGCTCACATCGTATATAGACTTGTTTCTACTGTATTATTGACTGTATGTTTGTTTTACTCCATGTGTAACTCTGTGTTGTTGTATGTGTCGAACTGCTTTGCTTTATCTTGGCCCGGTCGCAATTGTAAATGAGAACTTGTTCTCAACTTGCCTACCTGGTTAAATAAAGGTGAAATAAATCAGTTGAACCAACCAATAAGAATGCTTTAAATACACCTTTCTTTAGAGGCAAGTGGAAACATAACCAACATTTGGACCCCCGAAGTAGCCTTGGACACCCCCTGGCCACCCCATGTATAAAACTCTAGTTCCGCCACTATTAAGTAGTACTTGAAATTATTTTTACTTGAGTACTTTACACAACTGTTTGTATGAAGGTTCCCCAACCACCACAAATATTTTCAGTTTTTGGGATATTTTCAACATGCGCAGTAGGTGGCGGCATGCACATTCGAACGCCATTATTATACCAGAGAAGAAGAAGGAAACGACTGGTGTGTGGACTTCAATACCGGACGTGTCGTATCTTAAACAAGCGAAGTGCCGTTAGTTAACACAACCAAGCGCTATTTTTTTTATTATTGTTTTTTAAAATCAGGCCCCGGGAGTTTTTTTTATTCTTCTTCTTCCCGTTAGCTAACGTTAGTACTGTACCAAAGAGCATCAATATACTGACTAGATGTTGATAGCCTCCTGGTAACGTTAGCTAGAAGCTACCACTGAAGGATAGCTCGGTACAGTAGTTAGCTATCCACTACCTTTTCGCGCCCGGGAGTTTTCCAATTGTAGCGGGTACGTACACAGCCACTCTCAACCGATAGGTAGGGTGGGATTGTGTGTTTGTTAGCCTAACCAGAGTAATACTAAACTAATGTCGCTTGTTAGCTAGCTGAGCTTGTTTTACCGTTATGCGTCACTATAATCTACAGTACGCTAGCTTGATTTGAAAATGTGAAGCTAGTTAGCTAGTAATGTCTCACTTGTTGGTCTCCCATATATTGCTAGCTGTCGTCATAACTTTATACAGCCAAATCTTAGGGTTAGTCACTTTCCTGTTGCTGGACTACCGACGTTGCCACAACAAACAAACGGCATCAAAATTGCCTAGTTAACGTTAGTTGACTAACATTACCTCTGTGTTATTTGCTCACTAAGTTGGTTAATGTTTTGGTTTATTTTGTTGCTAATTAACTAGCGAATTAAATAGGAACTTTTTTTAGAACAATCAAATGTACTGCAACAGTTAACGTTGGTTAGTTTGCTAGCTAAGTAACGTTAGCTGACGAACGAGTTCACTGCGAAAGTTATTATTTGTGAACATAGGTAACTAGCTCAACTGTAACTAGCTCATGTGGTTGGTGATTGTACAGAAACTCTGACTGATTCAGTATTTTCTACACTGACTGTTTACTCTGTTCAGGGATGGCATCAACCAGGTGTGAAGAACTACTAAGTGACAAAGAACCTTTGCATATATCAGCCCCCACCTCTCCTCCCCCCATTTCTATCCTCACTGCTTCCCTTTCTAAACAAGCCCCCCCCTCCCCCTCTCTGATCCGCTCCTGGCCTTCCTCGCACCGTTCCCCATGGGATGAGTCTTGTGAGGTCACAGCCCGCCTCTACTCCTCGCTGCAACTCACCCGAGATCTCCAGGCCAAAGGTCAACCATCACCAGGCCACACTCACAGGTAACCCTGGCCCTGTCCAGAAACAATCCCTATGCTCCCAGAAACAACCTCACCCCCCTCTTGTCAAGAAATAAGACTGAACCCAACTCAACATGCAAATAGACAGACTGGTTGATGGACAGTGTCATGTCTCACTCTAACTATCTCTGTGTGTCTCCAGACAGGTGTCATTTCAGTTTTCTTCTCCTCAGCTGGGGGGGGAGGAAGGGGGTATGGCTAGATCCCCCCTGAACCTTCACACCCTCTCCCCCGGGGGGAGACAGGAGGAGGAGGGGGAGGAAGATAGGGTGTTGGTAGAGGAGATGGGTGATAATCTCAACACCAGTGTGGACTACAGCAGCAGACTCACTGTAACTAACCCCTTACATCCGACACGTGTTTGTTGTATGTGTGCGATTGTGTGTGTGACTTCATGTTGGTGTGTTGGTTGCAGAATGGCATGAGACATATCCAGGACATGGAGAATGTCAGAGCTCACCTTCAAACCATGCTGAGAAGCACACCCACATTGGAGACAGAGGGTGAGACCCTGGAGACTCTCCTTCTATCCCAAACCAACCCATAGCCTGTACCCCCCCCCCCCCCCCCCCCCCCCCATAGGCACAGATCATAGAGGAATGGATGGATGTCCACAATATGTAAAAAAAATATATATATAAAAAAATCCACCTGACTTGTCAGAGGGCATGATGGAGGTGAAACTAGGGTTGGGCGATATTATGAAGGCATTATCTATTGACGATGATTGACAGCCATCGTCTATGGCGACGACATGTGATCGACGATGGTTTAGCGTATTTGAACTTGACTGGTGCCGTGGAGTAAAAAGTATCGCAGGACAAGTGACATTCTAATTTGCCTATTCCTATTTGCTATAGCCCAGTGGTCACCAACTTTTTCAAGCCTAAGATCACATGCCAAGTCCAAATGTAAACCAAGATCTACCTCTTGCAAAAAAAATTACGGAAAACAAGGCCACAATGGAGTTCCACTTTGACGTTCTATACTTTGTTACCTGTCAGTCACAAGCAAAGTATTCATTTAATTATGTAAATAGTATAATCAGAAGTGCAACTGTCATTGATAAGTCATAATACATTTTTCAATATTTCCACAGGCCTATTACTCATTAACCATTCATATACAGTTGAAGTCGGAAGTTTACATGCACTTGGTTATTAAAACTTGTTTTTCAACCACTCCACAAATTTCTTGTTAAACTATAGTTTAATTTTTCATCTTTACAGAAAGATGATTTCACTTATAATTCACTGTATCACAATTCCAGTGGGTCAGAATTTATATACACTAAGTTGACTGTGCCTTTAAACAGCTTGTAAAATTCCAGAAAATGATGTCATGGCTTTAGAAGCTTCTGATAGGCTAATTGACATCATTTGAGTCAATTGGAGGTGTACCTGTGGATGTATTTCAAGGCCTACCTTCAAACTCAACCTGAAGGGACCACGTTCATCTGTGCAAACAATAGTACGCAAGTATAAACACCATGGGACAACGCAGCCGTCATAACGCTCAGGGAGGAGACGCGCTCTGTCTCCTAGAGATGAACGTACTTTGGTGCGAGAAGTGCAAATCAATCCCAGAACAACAGCAAAGGACCTTGTGTAGATGCTGGAGGAAACGGGTACAAAAGTTATACACCTGCATTGCTTGCTGTTTGGGGTTTTAGGCTGCGTTTCTGTAAAGCACTTTGAGATATCAACTGATGTAAGAAGGGCTTTATAAAGACATTTGATTTGATAATTCCACAGTAAAACAAGTCCTATATCGACATAACCTGAAAGGCTGCTCAGCAAGGAAGAAGCCACTGCTCCAAAACCACTATAAAAAAGCCAGACTATGGTGTGCAAGTGCACATGGGGACAAAGATCATACTTTTTGGGGAAATGTCCTCTGGTCTGATGAAACAAGAATAGAACTGTTTGGCCATAATGACCATTGTTATGTTTGGAGGAAAAAGGGGGAGGCTTGCAAGCCGAAGAACACCATCCCAACTGTGAAGCACGGTGGTGGCAGCATCATGTTGTGGGGGTGCTTTACTGCAGGAGGGACTGGTTCACTTCACATAATAGATGGCATCATGAGGAAGGGAACTTATGTGGATGTATTGGAAGCAGAATACTTCCAAAGTTGTGGAAAAATGGCTTAAGGACAACCAAGTCAAGGTATTGGAGTGGGCATCACAAAGCCTTGACCTCAATCCTATAGAAAATGTGTGGGCAGAACTGAAAAAGTGTGTGCGAGCAAGGAGGCCTACAAACCTGATTCAGTTACACCAGCTCTGTCAGGAGGAATGGGCCAAAATTCACCCATTTTATTGTGGAAAGCTTGTGGAAGGCTACCGGAAACATTTGACCCAAGTTAAACAATTGAAAGGTTATGCTACACTCAATTAGTATTTGGTATGTAAACTTCTGACCCACTGGGAATGTGATGAAAGAAATAAAGATTAAATAAATCATTCTCTATTATTCTGACATTTCACATTCTTAAAATAAAGCGGTGATCCTAACTGACCTAAGACATGGCATTTGAACTAGAATTAAATGTCAGGAGTTGAACATTTTTTATGTTGAGCTTGAGGTGATTTTAATCCTTCAACCGCTAAAGAGTGTCCGAAGTTAGGGGGTGTCCGATGTTGGTAAAATTAGCTAGGTGAAAACAAGTAGGTTTGCTGTGTGCCTTCACTCTGTTTTCCTCATCCCTGGGCCTGCTGTTTCAACAGGTTCTTGGCGCTGTCTGTCTTCCTCTTTTCTCACACTTTTTACCTTTTTGTAGTATGTGAAGCTACACAATGTCTTGCAGGAACCTGCACAATTTTATTACAAAACTGAATTTATCAAAATAAAGTACTTTCCCTTATTATGCAAATTAGGGGAGGAGCACAAAAAATAAATAGCTTTGCATGTGTGACTCCTTACCACAATCAATCAGTATGGCAAAAATGATCTCTGCTCAGAGGGCCTTAGAAATTATTTTTGTAGAGAGCGGAGTGTCTTCCACTTTGGAAGATTAAGAATTTTCATGTGTCTGTCAATTCGGAGTCTGACAGTGAGTTGAAAGAATAGGATGAGATTGACCCTCAGCCAGCCCCAGGACCAGCCCGTCAGCAACCAGCTCATCAGCAGCCTGCAGGAGGAGAAATATTGTCATTCCCGGGGAATGAGCCACACTATATGGCGTTGAACCCAGATTGGGACAGAGGGAAGCTCGGCCGACGTGTCTTACGTGCCAAAGAAAGGAGTAATGTGGTACTCATGAGTGCCCTGAAAAAGAAAAAAAAAATCACAATGGATTATAATGCCACAAAAGGTGGGTGGACCATTTAGACAAGCTGGTGACTGGCTACAGCTGCGAACATTGGGTGAATAACAGCATGAACACTACACAAGGGGTAAGCTTATTAAGAAAGAAATCCATGCGGGCTGGGAAAACCCCTACATGCAAGGTTGAAATCCAAATGGCGAATAACCTTGGGGTCCATGGGATCTTAAACACTCTTAAATGAGTTTAAAGGCCTTAAATCTTAAAATGTATTAAATTCAGTTTTCAAAGGTCTTAAATGCGGCAGTGGTGACTGAAGTTTTTCCGTTATATTGTGCTGCAACTTTTGTTTGTTTCCACTGGCAAAAAAAGAGGAAAAAATATACAAAAAATACTCCAGGCACACTTTCAAGATGCCTCTTTGTGTGCCAGTGCTAGTCGGGTGGTTGCCAGAGGAGAGAGCAAGGTAGCCTAAACAATTTGATAGACGACAACACGACATCATTTTTGTGCGAGAGTATGTGCTAGCATTGTGCTAGACTGCTGCTTCTCCTTGTTACCTGTTTAGCAACAGTGTTTACTCGTTAACTTTTATTTGTTAGTTATTCTTCTGTTTTTCATGTAAGTTTACTTTTTTAAATTTTTTTTATAAACTTTTCGGCCTGTTTGAAGTAGGCCTCTGGCTAGTTATAGGGCCTCTCCACCGAAGCGCTTCCCGACCTAGCCTCCACTCTTCTGCCACTTTTTTTTGCAGTATCACTTTAGTGTGCCTTGTTTGCAAACAGGATGCATGTTTTTGAGAACCCCCTCACAAATAATCTGTACAAGTTTCCTTTTCACTCTGTCAATTAGGTTAGTATTGTGGAGTTACTACAATGTTGTTTATCCATTTGATCTTATCACAGCCATTAAACTCTAACTCTCTGTAAAGTCACCATTGGTCTCATGGTGAAATCCTTGAGCGGGATATTCAATGCTGCTTTTTTATTTATTTTTACCCATCTACCAATAGGTGCCCTTTGTGAGGCATTGGAAAACCTCCTTGGCCTTTGTAGTTGAATTTGTGTTTAAAATTCACAGAGGTCTGAGAGACCTTTAAAAATAAATGGGGATTTCAGCTTTTCATTTTTAATTAATTAGTAAAAAATGTGTTTTTTTTAAACGGAAAAACGTTCCACTTTGGCCTACCCCATAATGTTAATGACAAAAAAATCGCAATCCATTTTAAATTCAGGCTGTAGCACAACAACATTTGGAAAAAGTAAAGGGAATACTTTCTGAAGGCACTGTAATGGTTTTATGAGTTCCCACTTATTCAGGTGGTAAATTATGTAGCATATATGCAAAGCCTAGGCCAATATAAAAAAACAAAATGCAGGCAAACGAATCTGAAGAGCCCAAAAATATATTATTCTGGATCCTATTTTGACATGTTGCAAATCAAAATATCGGTCATGCTTTCCCTGAAGATGTTAGATGAAATAGCTAACTACTTCCATGTCTTACTTGGCACTGGAAAAAGTCATTCTAGAGTCCTCGCGCTTAGCTACTTTGCTTAAAAGTATAGCCATTGATACGAAATTCAGTGAATGAGAATTATTTTTTAGTTGTAGGCCAATGTTCTAATGTTATAGCATAATACCTCCAAGAGAGTTACTGGTTGTGTAGACTTTTGTTCCAGCCCTACTCTTTTATATACCCACTTCAACAAATCAAATGCTCAACAGGAACTTGTCAAGCTGACTCAGGTGTGTTTGAGCAGTGCTGGATCAAAAGGCTGCACACCCAGAACCCTAGCTCTCCGGATAGGGTTCTGACCATGTTTTATACAGTAACAGTGCTGTATATTTGACTTTAAGGCATTTTTTACATAGTGGTATTATCATTCTAAGCTGATATTGGTATCAAAGGAAACATTTTGACCACTTAGTTTATCTAGTGAATGATTAGTCATTGGGAAACCCCATGCTTCAGCCACTTATAGTCTAGCCACTATGCTACAACAGGCTATAGGAGATTGTTCATTGCTAAAATAGCACACCTGCCTGATATGAGCCATGTAGGCTGTAGCCTTTGGGGAACGAGCCAGCCCTAAAAATACTACTTTTTGCCAACATGGGCTTCTTTCTAGAAAGGAATATAGACAGTTGTGTGGCACACGCAGGCCTGATCATTTTTATTAAATTGCATTAAGTGGCATTAAAAAGGTCTCGTCTTAAATTCAATTTCATGGGACCTGCGAGATATCCTGAAGCTGTTCTCCGACTATCATAAAAGCTTTAAGATAACTTTAACTTATCAATACTAGCTTATTTCCCAAATATTCTAACCTACGAAGATGTCCTAAAGTTGTGGCTTTCAAAAATAACAAGAATGAAAGTTCATAGACTAGGCGTAGTGTATTCTCAATCACAGCTTTATGAAAGATGGAACAAAGCTTTATGAAAGATGGAACAAACAATATTATTATCCAGTTCTGACGACTATAGACCGCTTCTACCCAGCCTGTAGGCCTATAACCTAGCTCACTATGATAAGACAGCCCGTTCCTCGTCGGTCACTGCTGCATCATGTGTGCGCCACACACAAACCTTTTCTGCTCCTCCACAAGAAAGGAATATTAGAAAATATTTGCCATTGCCTGCATTTAGCCTCTGCTCAGGCTTTCAACAACGTTATCTTTCGCCATGATACGTCCAGTTGCATATTTTTTTGCGTTATAGCACAACTGTAGTTTTAGCACACTTTTTGGGGGGTGATCGCATCGTATATAACAATGTTTTATGGGAACATAATCACGATAGGACAGAGGTTGACATCACCCAACCCTAGGTGGAACCACCACCATATTGCTTACACCTATCCAATCCTCTTAGATCTGTGCCTAGGGGGTAGGAGCTGATTTGTATTTGGGATTCAGGGAATGGATTACACACACTGAAGAAAAAGGAGACAGACAGACAGACACGCCACTCTCACAAACACACACACACAAACTTTGCCAATATGGTATTCCCTCTTATTGTCCTGCAGGAGGCAGCAGTGTTACAGAGAGTCCCAACCAGTCATTTAACAGTGACAGCACCTCACAGCTACTTGGGTAACACTATACACCTTCTCTATTTTAGTTTTTTGATACGTTTTTGTGTTCTCTATAATAGCTATGTAGTCGGTACGTATTTGTCTAAATGTAAAACAAATTGCACTTTTCTTATTCTCTTCTCCAGTGGTGGGGTAGGAGGTTTAGAGGAGTTGTTCCCGCGTTATTCTTCTCGTCTGCGTTCTGATGGTGTCTTCTCCTCCCCGGAAGCCACTGTCCTTAGGGAGAGCCTAGACAGGGAGAGGACCAGCCGCAAGGTAAACACATGATCACTGATCCTGATATGATCTTTGGCCCCCAATACCTTCCAATTCCTGAGGATCAGCCCTGCTTTAGCCTGGTGTCTAACCCCTCTCTATGTGCCAGTATGAGGGGCAGATGTGTGTGTGTGGGGCAGGTGCTGCCTGGTGTGTAACTGTGCGTCTGTAGTAGGGTTGTCACGGTACCACTATCCCAATATTGGTATCGGGACAACCCTAGTCAGGAGCAGTGTGACGTGCAGGGGCTGCAGGTTTGTGACGTTAAGTGTGTCTCTAGCAGTGTGAGCGGCACGTACTGGTTTTGCAGAGTAAGGCTCTGGAGCTGCAGCAAAGATTGGCTCTCGCTTTGTCAGCTGACCGGAAGAAGGACGTCATGATCGAGCAGCTGGATAAGGTGTGGACACACCTTACACTCATACACACTCTTGCTCTCTCTCTGTTTCTCTCTCTCTAGCTCTCTCCCACACACATGCAAATCTTTAGGATGGGTGTTATCTACAGTACCTGTCAAAAGTTTGGACACACCTACTCTTTCAAGAATGTTTCTTTATTTGTACTATTTTCTACATTGTAGAATAATATTGAAGACATCTAAACTGTGAAATAACACATGGAATCATGTAGTAACCAAAATAGTGTTAAACAAATCAAAATATATTTGAGATTTTCGGTTCTTCAAAATACCCACCCTTTGCCTTGATGACAACTTTGCACACTCTTGGCATTCGCTCAACCAGCTTCAACTGAAATGTTTTTCCAACAGTCTTGAAGGAGTTCCCACATATGCTGAGCACTTGTTGGCTGCTTTTCCTTCACTCTGCGGTCCAACTCATCCCAAGTAATTTCAATTGGGTTGAGGTCGGGTGATTGTGAAGGCCAGGTCATCTGATGCAGCACTCCATCACTCTCCTTCTTGGTCAAATAGCGCTTACACAGCCTGGAGGTGTGTTTTGGGTCATTGTCCTGTTGAACAACAAATGGTAGTCCCACTAAGTGCACACCAGATGGGATGGTGTATCGCTGTGGTAGCCATGCTGGTTAAGTTTGCCTAAATAAATATAATAAATCACAGATGGTGTCACCAGAAAAGTACCATCACACCACCTCCATGCTTCACGTGAGAACCACACATGCAGAGATCATCTGTCCACTTACTCTGCATCTCACAAAGACATGGCGGTTGGAACCAGAAATCTACTAATTAGACTCATCAGACCAAAGGACAGATTTTCACCCGTTTAATATCCATTGATTCTCGCAGTCTTCTCTGAACAGTCGATGTTGAGATGTGTCTGTTACTTGAACTCTGTGACGGGCTGCAATCTGAGGTGCAGTTAACTCTAATGAACTTATCCTCTGCAACAGAGGTAACTCTGGGTCTAACTCTGGGTCTTCCTTTCCTGTGGTGGTCTTCATGAGAGCCAGTTTAATCCTAGCGCTTGATGGTTTTTGCGTCTGCACTTGAATAAACTTTAAAAGTTACTGACATTTTCCGTTTTGACTGACCTTCATGTTTTAAAGTAATGATGGACTGTCGTTTCTCTTTGCTGATTTGAGCTGTTCTTGCCATAATATGGACTTGGTCTTTTACCAAATCTTCTATATACCACCCCTCCCTTGTCACAACACAACTGATGGCTCAAATGCATTAAGGAAAGAAATTCCACAAATTAACTTTTAACATATTTTGATTTGTTTAACACTTTTCTGGTTGCTACGTGATTCCATGTTTGTTATTTAATAATTTTGATGTCTTCACTATTATTCTTCAATGTAGAAAATAGTACAAATAAAGAAATACCCTTGAATGAGAGACACAGGTACAAAAACATGCTTACGCACACATTGATGTTGTATGGTGGTATTGAAAATGTTCTGTTGTGGATATGCGGTGGTGTAGGGTTTTATCTTTAGCTCATTCAGTACAAACATAGTTCACTGTTTTATATTTTGTTTTATATGTAATGTGGGTGCTTTGGTGTGTTTGGACCCCAGGAAGAATAGGCAGCAGCTAATGGGGATCCCCAATAAATACAAATGAGTAGGTGTGTCCAAACTTTTCACTCATACTGTATATGGTGAAAATATCAGATACCAAGGTGAAGCTGTCACCATATATTACTAATAACCTGTGTGTGTCTATCTATCAGACCCTGGCTAAGGTGGTTGAAGGCTGGAGGAAACATGAGCAGGAGAAGAGTGAGGGAGTGAAGAGACTACAGCAAGAGAAGGAGCTGGCGGAGAGACGACATACAAAGCAGCAAGAGGTAGCACAAACACAGTATTTATGTGCTTACAAAGATTTAACAAGTTGCTGCCTTGCATCCATAGCTCTGTTTGAATTTGACAGTGGTTACATTTCCACACCACCATCCCACATCTTTATACCAAACCAAGTGGCGCGACTGTCATTGGCTGTTGTTATCATCACATATACATAGGATTCACAAATGTCACTACGAGTGTGTGCGTGCATGTGTGTTTTCCAGACCCTTGGTCAATTAGAGCAGTCTCTGGCTCAGGTTGCCGAGGCCCTGGAGCAAGAGCAGAAACGCACTGAGGAACTACAGAGAACCAACAGACAGCTGGTGAGTAACTCACACACACAGTCACATTCTCTCGAACTATCATTTACACCTATCTCTCTGTGTGTCTGTGTGTCTGTGTGTCTGTGTGTGTGTGTGTGTGTGTGTGTGTGTGTAGGAGCTGCGGTTGGTGGAGTTGGAAGGGTCTCTGTGTGATTGTAGGCGTGAGTGTGAGCTCTTGTGTGTGGAGCGTGACGGGCTGCATCTACATGCCCAGGAAGCCCAGACTGCTCTGACCTGCCTCCAGGAGCAAACAGCCAATGAGAGAAGATCGCTGGAGGACCAGACAGTCCAGCTAGCCAATCAACTACAAGAGGAAAGGGTGGGTTTGTCTCTCCTGTCCAACATTTTGGAATGTCCGTTTAAATCATTCAACTGAAATTGTTACTAAGTAACATGTTTGCCGCAAACGGAAGCCTTGAAAGCAGCTCTTATTTAACAACTAACAGCAGTCTCTAACTAGCATTTCCATGTATTAAGTGTTTTTTTTAATTGTGCATGAAGTGTACCTAATGGAATCAATGTCCTTTAAATAACTTTAAATAACTCAAAGCATCTTGAATTGGAGTTCATTCTTCTTGACACCATCCTGTGTGTGTATGTGCATGTGTTTTTTTGAAGGAGTGCAAGCAGCGAGAGGAGCAGCATTTGTTGGAGGTAAGACAGGTGTTGGAGGAGGTGAGGGGAGAGTTGGCCAAAGTGAGGGGGGGACTGCTACAGCTGGAGGAGGAGAAACTGGAGGCGCGGAGAGAGTGGGACACGGAGCGCATGGACTGGGCTCTGGAACAGGTACATATCTATTTGTCTGTGTTTACAAGATCTTATGACTCTGGGGGGTTGTTTACAAATTTGGGGGTCTGGGGGTTTGTTTACAAAGTGTGTGTGTGTGTGTGTGTGTGTGTGTGTGTGTGTGTGTGTGTGTGTGTGTGTGTGTGTGTGTGTGTGTGTGTGTGTGTGTGTGTGTGTGTGTGTGTGTGTGTGTGTGTGTGTGTGTGTGTGTGTGTGTGTGTGTGTGTGTGTGTGTGTGTGTGTAGGCCCGATTTGAAGCCCAGCATTCTCAGTTGGAAGTAAAGCTGAAACAGGAGACTGAGAGACTGTCAGCTTCACAGCAGGAACACATTGCCCTGAAAGAACAGCACAGGTAAACACAAACGCCACTAGGGGGTGATAAAGTCCTAGACCACAGTTATTTTACCCACAAGCAAGCATACAAGGCCCTCTCTCGTCTGTCATTTGGAAAATCAGATCATGACTCTGTACTCCTGCTAACTGTTTACAAGCAGAAACTAAAACAGGAAGTACCCGTGACTTGCTCCATTGATAAATGGTCACCAGAAACAGAGATTATGCCTCAGGACTGCTTTGCTAACGCTGATTGGAATATGTTTTGAGACTGTGCCGATAACATTGACAAGCTAACCACCTCTGTTACAGGCTTTATTAGAAAATGCATCAGCGACGAAGTCCCCACGGTGAGGGTTCGCTGCTTCCCCAGTCAAAAACCTTGGATTAACACCAATGTTGGTGCTAAACTAAAGAACTGGGCTACCACACACAGCTATCATAGACAACCCTAAGGCTACGGCCATAGACAGGAATAAGTACAAGAAGTCCTGCTATGACCTTTGCAGAGTCATCAAACGAGCAGGACAATATAGGAACAAAGTGGAATCATATTACACAGCCTCCGACGTCCACCACATGTGGCAGGGGCTACAGTCCATTATGGATTACGAAGGAAGACCCAACCGTGATCTGCCCAACGATGCCTCTTTACCAGACTAACTCAATGCATTTTATGCATGCTTTGTGCTGGGTGTGAGGGCCTTCCCCGACCAAGAGGATTGGGTGATCTCGCTCTCCGAGGACCACATGAAAGGTCTTCAATCAGGGCAACACCCACAATTCCGTGGGGCCCGACGGTATTCCAGGGTGTGTTCTCAGAGCATGCGCAGGACAGTTGGCAGGCATTTTCACGGTCATTTTCAACCTCCTTGTCCCAGTCTGTAATCCCCACATGTTTTAATATGACCACCATCATGTAGCACTCACTTCTGTAATCATGAAGTGCTTTGAGAGGCTGGTTATGGCACACATTAACTCCACCATCCCAGACACCCTAGACCCACTCCAATTTGCATACCGCTCCAACAGATCCATAGATGACTCAATCACTCTACACACTGCCCTCACCCACCTAGATAAGTGGAATACCTATGTGAGAATGCTTTTCATTCTCACATAGGGCGACGCACAATTGGCCCGGCGTCGTCCGAGTTTGGCCTGTGTAGGCCGTCATTGTAAATAAGCTCATCAAGCATAGGACTCTGGGTCTGAACACCTCCCTCAGGAACTGGATCCTGGACTTCCTGACGGGCCATCCCGTGGTGGTAAGGGTAGGCTACATCACCTCTGCTATGCTGACACTCAAAAAAGAGCTCCCTCCTGTACTCCCACGCACGACTCTAACACCATAATCAACTTTGCTGACAACACGACGGTGGTAGACCTAATCACCGTCAACAACAAGTCAGCCTACAGGGAGGAGGTCAGTGACCTGGCAGTGTGGTGCCAGAGCAACAACCTCTCCCTTAACGTCAGTAAGACCAAGGAGCTGATCGTGGACTACAGGAAACGTAGTAGTCCACATTGACAGTGGAGCAGGTCGAGAACTTCAAGTTCCTCGTTGTCCCCCTCAGGAGTTTGAAAATGTTTGCATGGGCCCTCAAATCCTCAAAAAGTTCTACAGCTGTACCATTGAGAGCATCTTGACTGGCTGTATCACTGCTTGGTATGGCAACAGCACCGCCCTCGATCACATGGCGCTACAGAGGGTTGTGCGGACAGCCCAGTACATCACTGGGGCCGAGCTCCCTGTCATCCAGGACATCTATATCAGTCAGTGTGGAAGGAAGGCCCGGAAAATTGCTAAAGACTCTGCTTCTGCATAGCAAGCTGTACCGGTGCAACAAGTCTGACACCAACAGATTCTTGAACAGCTTCTATCCCTAAGCAATAAGACTTATAAATGGCTAACAAAATAGCTACATGGACTATGTGAATTAACTTTGTTTTTGCACTGTCTGTGTGCACTCACAGGGCCCTACATACTCACTCCATCATCTGTTCACTCACACATAATATGCACATACATTAATAGTGTCTACACACACGCACACCCACTCACATACAAGCTGCTGCTACTCTGTTGTCTTATATCCTGTTTCCTAGTCACCTTACCCCTATACATATCTACCTCCATCACTCCAATATCCCTGCACATTGTAAATATGCTTTTGGAACTGACCCTGTATATAGTACGCTGATTTACTTACTTATTGTGTTCTCCATACTTCTTCTTTCTCGTGTGTTGTTTATAGTATTTCATTGTTATTGATTGTTGGGTTTTGAGTTTGCAAGAAAGGCATTTCACTGTACTTGTGCATGTGACATTGAAACTTGAACCCACACACTTCCACAGTGTTTGACGTGTGTTTTCAGGAATCAGCTGCTGGATCTGAGTGCTCGCCATGAGAGAGAACTTTCCTCCCAGTTACAGCAACACCAGCAGCACACACTGGCACTCACCCAGGACTACCAGACCAGGTAACACACACACACGGAAAGTTTATCACACCAGGTTGGTTTTTGCACTCGTAGTGGTTTCTGCCCATTTTGTGTGTGTGTGTGTGTGTCTCTCTCTCTCAGGCTGGCCCACTCCAAGCAGCAGTCTGTTTTGTTGGAGGAGAGCAGGAGGAGGCTCGAAGGGCAGAGAGAGGAGCTTGTGAGCAGACTGCAGAGTCTACTACGCTCCCATTGGACAGAAGCACTGAGACTGCTCAGCACACAGGTACATATACTCACACTCAAACAGTGTTTCTACACAGATAATTTATGTCACCTCCTGTTAACAGAGATACTGACTTGCACTTTTGCTTTCTGCCTCTGCAAATGTTGGTTCTGTGTAGCATGCCAAAAACTATACTTATGGGACTCTTGAATTAGGCTTGTGGTGTAGTTGATTTGCTATCATCCGTTTTTTTCAATGGTCAAGGCCTTCTGAGCCAGCCAGCAGAGGTACCTGTGTGTGTTTGTTTTGCAGGCAGAAGGGTCTTCTCTTCCTTCGCTGTGGGACGAGCCCAAAGACTGGATGAACCAACATCTACTACAGGAACCATCATCTAGTTCACACATTACAGTACAGTACAGAGCTGCAGCTGACACGCACATGGTACAGAGAGAGCAGGAGGTGGAGGAAGTTGCTCGCTTGGCACAAGGTAATCAATAGGAACATTTTATGTTTTAAACCACTCTGCTTAAACTCACTGATTGGACCACTCAATTCTGAAAGTGCTAGCTTCTCAAACCTTCACACGGTGCCAGAGATCAAGCACTGATTCTCTATTCCCAAGAATGTCTATCTGAGACTATATTCAAATCAAACATTAACTTTCAAGGTAAATGGAGGCAAATCCACAAGCCCCCATTGCCATCTTTTTTGTCAGTCACTTTTATTTAGCCATTTCTAAGCTCCAAAATAATTTTGCAAATGTGCTCATGTAACATCAAATGGTTTGCACCGGCCCAAAAGTGTGTATAATGATTGCACGGTAGAGTCCTGCAGTGTCTTTGTTGAGAGAAGTGCTTTCTCTATTGTTATTGTTATTATATTTTTGTTAGTATAGTTATTATTATATTTGTTTCACCAGACGCTCAAGCAGTGGTCCTCCGACTCTCCAGAGAGAGAGGTGAATTAAGTGGAGAGGGTGGAGCAAGAGCGATAACAGAGGGAAGAGAGAGAAGTTGGGAGAGAGGGGCAAGAAAAGAAGAGAGTGGAAACCTCAGCGTGCTGAACCACACTCTCTCCTTCAACCTTCTGGAGCCACAACTAGACACCACCAACATGACAGGTACCCACACACGTCCAGCTAGAAACCACCAACATGACGGTAAGGGCTGGGAATTGCTAGGGACCTCACGATAGGATATGTGCTGTGATTTTTATTGCGATTCGTTGTTCCAATCTTATTGCTCATCATATGTCTGCTGCTCAGGGGCAAAAGAGAGAAAACAAGTTTTGATCAGTCATCGAAATAAAAGTGCTGAAAACAATTATTTAAAAAGATGGAGAACAGGCTATGAAGGAAAAATATTGGAGTTTTTATAGTCCATACAATACGATATATTGTCAAAAATAGTATCCTTTTATTTTAACCATCACATTCCCCCCCCCCGATCGGTTACACACATGTTCGCAGGCACAAACACACACTTGCACGTTTTGTTCTTCTATCCTCGTGGGGACATAAAATGAATTTATATTCAACATTTTATTTACCCTAACCTGTAACCCACACCCTAAACCTCTTACCCCTAACCCTCATTGTAATCCTAACCCTAATTTTAACCCTAAACCTAACCACTGAGTTTAAAATAGCATTCCCTACAAGGATATAAGAACCAACCACACACACACAGCCAGAAACTACCAACCTGACAAGAACTCAGGTGTGTATGTATATTGGGTCGGTATCACAGGAGGTTGGTGGCACCTTAATTGGGAAGGACGGGCTCGTGGTAATATATATAGGTATTATAGGTATAGGTATTCAACACATTCAACACATCAAACACATGATTTCCATGTGTTTGATGCCATTCCATTTGCTCCGTTCCAGCCTTTTATGAGTCGTCCTCCCCTCAGCAGCCTCCACTGGTATGTGGTTGGTTCTTGCACTCACACATTCGGGTGTGTGTGACATGACTGTGCAGTAGCCTAATTGTCATCTCACCTCTAATCTGTTAATGTCGGAATTGGATTTATGCAGTCTCCCTGAATCATGCCACCAGAGTCCAAAATATATACAGTAATGCCAACACACTCTTACACACACTATCACAATTTTGTCTGCCCACGTCCTTCTGCTACCAGAGCCAAATATACACTTACACACAATGACACACACTAACACAATTGTCTCTTCTGCAACCTGAGCTAAATATACGATAATGCTGCCCTGGGTGTGACCAGGGTGAAATCAAATGTAATTAGCCACATTCTCCGAATACAAAAGTGTAGACCTTACAGTGAAATGCTTACTTACGAGCCCCTAACAAACAATGCAGTTTAAAAAAAATCTGAATAAGAAATAAAGTAACAAGTAATTAAAGAGCAGCAGTAAAATAACAATAGACTATACTAGACTATACAGGGGGGTACCGGTATAGAGTCAATGCGCAGGGGTACCGGTGTCGATGTAATTGAGGTAAAATGTACATGTAGGTAGAGTTATTAAAGTGACTATGCAAAGATAATAACAGAGAGAAGCAGCAGCGTTCCAGAGGGGGGGAGGCAATGCAAGTAGTCTGGGTAGCCATTTGATTAGGTGTTCAGGAGTCTTATGGCTTGGGGGTAGAAGCTGTTTAGAAGCCTCTTAGACCTAGACTTGGCACTCCGGTACCGCTTGCCATGCGGTAGCAGAGAGAACCGTGTAGGACTAGGGTGGCTGGAGTCATTGACAATTTTTAGGGCCTTCCTCTGACACCGGCTGGTGTAGAGGTCCTGGATGACAGGAAGCTTGTCTCCAGTGATGTACTGGGCCATTAGCACTACCCTCTGTAGTGCCTTGCGGTCGGAGGCCGAGCAGTTGCCATACCAGGCAGTGACGCAACCATACTCTCGATGGTGCAGCTGTATAACATTTTGAGGATCTGAGGACCCATGCCAAATCTTTTCAGTCTCCTGAGGGTGAATAGGTTTTGTCGTGCCCTATTCACGACTGTCTTGGTGTGCTTGGACCATGTTAGCCTGGCTGTGCAGTCATGAGTGAACAGGGTGTACGGGAGGGGACTAAGCACGCACCCTGAGGGGCCCCTGTGTTGAGGATCTGCATGACGGATTTGTTATTAACTACTCTTACCACCGTCAGGAAGTCCAGGATCCAGATGCAGAGGAAGGTGTTTAGTCTTAGGGTTCTTAGCTTATTGATGAGCTTTGAGGGCACCATGGTTTTGAACACTGGGCTGTAGTCAATGAATAGCATTGGGAACGGGCAGTGTGGAGTGCAATAGAGTGCATCTTTTGGGGTGGTATGGAAATTGAAGTGGGTCTAGGGGTTCTTGCATAATGATGATGTTGTGAGCCATGACCAGCCTTTCGAAGCACTTCATGGCACATGAGTGCCACGGGTCGGTAGTCATTTAGGCAGGTTACCTTAGTGTTTTTGGGCACAGGCACTATGGTGGTCTGCTTAAACCTCTTAGAGCCCCTCTACTTTTTTCAATTTCCGCCTGAAGACATACCCAAATCTAACTGACTGTAGCTCAGGCACAGAACCAAGGATATGCATATTCTTGGTACCATTTGAAAGAAAACACTCTGAAGTTTGTGTAAATGTGAATTGAATGTAGGAGAATATAACACAATAGATCTTGTTTAGATAATACATTGAAAAAAAACATACGTTTTTCTTTTTATTGTTGTATCTTTAACCTCTCTGCGCACTGAATCCGTTAGCGGGATTAAATTCGACAACATACGGTGATCGCTACATAAATAGTCATATTAAACATTCATGAAAATACAAGTGTCTCACATGGTTCGAAAGCCTAGAATCTTGCTAATCCAACTGCGTTGTCAGATTTAAAAAATTATTTATTGCGAAAGAATACGCTGCGATTATCTGAGCACAGACCCATATCAAACTACTTATTCAACCAGCACTTGCGTAACAAAATCGCATTGCATTGAAATAAATCGTTTACCTTTGAAGATCTTGCTCTGGTTGCAAATCCCAAGGCTCGTTGTTACACAATGAATGGTCTTTTGTTCGGTTAAATCCATTTTTTATAGCCTAACACGAAACATTTTGTGAACGCTTATCTCGTTGAATTTCGTGTTATTCAATTTTCGACGTACCATCCAACATAAAATAGACAGACTTTCCCTGACTTTATCCAGTCATGTTTGGTGTCCTTGCAATCAACTGTTTGTTTGTAACACAACCAAACTTGATGGGTCATTTTGAGGGACGTATTGACCCGGAAAAACCGATTGGAAGACAACAAGTGACGAGCCCATTGTGCACCAATTATATGACCACTGTCTCGTTCATTGACTGTATTTTAACCCAATGACCACTGATCGTCTTGAAATCTAGCTGGGTAGATAGCCAATGAGCAGAGGTAAACGGCAATATCCCATGGTTCTTTGTTTTAAACAAACCTTTCCATTGAACGCTGGCGTAAGGACCGTTCTTTCGCCATTGCCAATTCAACCGTGAAGGAGCGACGCTTATTACTCACAGCAGTATTTCGGTGACTTGCATATTCAGCTGTTTATTTATCCAACATCATGGTGAATAAGTCAAGGAAAGCTAATTCTAAGACTAGATATATGAATGTAGAAACAATTTGATCGTGAAAGTGAGACAAATCTGCTTTTTGAAGACTCCATTAGCTCCCATAGCTTTGATTCTGAAACTGAGGCCTATTTTTTGAACGGAGAGGACATTGTTTTGAACTGGTAACTTGCTCTCATGCTAATGCCATTGTTTGAAATTAATATAAAATATTATTTGTGATTGTTTTTACATTTTATTTGCAATATATAAAGATGTAATGAAATGGGTAAAGTACACGTTAGCTAGTCATTGTGAGTGAGGGTCTGTTTGTTTGTATGAGAACGACCATAGCCTATGTCTGTGTGTGTATATATACACTGCTCAAAAAAATTAAGGGAACACTTAAACAACACAATGTAACTCCAAGTCAATCACACTTCTGTGAAATCAAACTGTCCACTTAGGAAGCAACACTGATTGACAATACATTTCACATGCTGTTGTGCAAATGGAATAGACAACAGGTGGAAATTATAGGCAATTTGCAAGACACCCCCAATAAAGGAGTGGTTCTGCAGGGGGTGACCACAGACCACTTCTCAGTTCCTATGCTTCCTGGCTGATGTTTTGGTCACTTTTGAATGCTGGCGGTGCTTTCACTCTAGTGGTAGTGTAACAGTACTCTTCTTGCGTTGTGTACAATCAGTCATCGACACGGAACTCCAACATGTAGCACCAGTCATGTAGATTTATTCTGTTAGGAACGGCACAAAATTGCACGTCATGCAATGCACGTCTCACCATCCAACTCTGCACTCACGCATGCTGGTTTTGTGCTTGTTCACTGGGCTAGTTACCAAAATAATACAATTACAATATAATATCTTTAACAATGTACCTGATAAGAACGACACAAAATTGCACGTCATGCAATGCACGTCTCACCATCCAACTCTGCACTCACGCACTGTACAAAATATATGAACCCCCCCCACCAGACACAGTAAGTTGCTAGCTAGTACTGGCGGGAATTCTCTACAACAAAATGCACAACAAATATTCTCCAAAAACCGCTGCATCGTATGTGTGATGTTCGAATAACATTTACAAACAATTTGATATAAATTGTACATTTAAATCATCACTTGAGAGTATAAAAATCACTTTTGATGTACAGTGCTTTGCAACCAACAACTTACCGCTGGTTTGGTGCTTGTTCACTGGGACGATTCTAACTGGAACATCCCCCCTCGTAAGCAAGCTACGCAAACCAGCCAATAAGATGCCATGTTGAGTAGGTGAAGGCAAGACAAACTCAAACCAAAAACCCATTGGCTTAACAATAAAGTGGCAAGGGGAATCACCAATATAACCCTGTTACAGTAGCATGAGACGGAGTCTACAACCCACACAAGTGGCTCAGGTAGTGCAGCTCATCCAGGATGGCACATCAATGCTAGCTGTGGCAAGAAGGTTTGCTGTGTCTGTCAGCGTAGTTTCCAGAGCATGGAGGCTCTACCAGGAGACAGGCCAGTACATCAGGAGACATGGAGGAGGCCGTTGGAGGGCAACAACCCAGCAGCAGGACCGCTACCTCCGCCTTTGTGCAAGGAGGAGCAAGAGGAGCACTGCCAGAGCCCTGCAAAATGACCTCCAGCAGGCCACAAATGTGCATGTGTCTGCTCAAACGGTCAGAAACAGACTCCATGAGGGTGGTATGAGGGCCCGACGTCCACAGGTGGGGGTTGTGCTTACAGCCCAACACCGTGCAGGACGTTTGGCATTTGCCAGAGAACACCAAGATTGGCAAATTCGCCACTGGCGCCCTGTGCTCTTCACAGATGAAAGCAGGTTCACACTGAGCATGTGACAGAGTCTGGAGACGCCGTGGAGAATGTTCTGCTGCCTGCAACATCCTCCAGCATGACCGGTTTGGCAGTGGGTCAGTCATTGCACAAAGGCTGAGGTAGCGGTCCTGCTGCTAGGTTGTTGCCCTCTTACGGCCTCCTCCACGTCTCCTGATGTACTGGCCTGTCTCCTGGTAGCGCCTCCATGCTCTGGACACTACGCTGACAGACACAGCAAACCTTCTTGCCACAGCTCGCATTGATGTGCCATCCTGGATGAGCTGCACTACCTGAGCCACTTGTGTGGGTTGTAGACTCCGTCTCATGCTACCACTAGAGTGAAAGCACCGCCAGCATTCAAAAGTGACCAAAACATCAGCCAGGAAGCATAGGAACTGAGAAGTGGTTTGCACAACAGCATGTGAAATTTATTGTCAATCAGTGTTGCTTCCTATGTGGACAGTTTGATTTCACAGAAGTGTGATTGACTTGGAGTTACATTGTGTTGTTTAAGTGTTCCCTTTATTATTTTGAGCAGTGTATAAACAGCTGAATCTGCGCGTTTACCAAACAATGCTGTGCGTAATATGCGTAGCTCCTTCCGGTATAAAACTTCAATAGCGATTGACTCTCTTTACGCCGGAGTTTACTACATGGGTTGGTCTTCCAACACATGACCATTGCATATTGCCGTTTACCTCCGCTCATTGGCTATCTACCCAGCTAGATTTCAAGACGATCAGTGGTCATTGGGTTTAAAAAGTAAATCAATCAGTGGTCATATCATTGGTGCACAGTGATGTCATTACTTGTTGTCTTCAAATCAGTTTCTTTCAGTCAATACGTCCCGCGAAATGGCCCATCAGGTTTGGTTGTGTTACAAACAAACCAGTTGATTGCAATGAAACCAAACATGACTGGAAAAGTCACGTTTTGTGTGGGTATTTACCCTGGAATTTGTCGTCGAAAATGGAATGAGACGGAATTCACGACACAAGCGGTTCACAAAATGTTTCGTGTTAGGCTATAAAAACAGATTTTATCAAACAAAAGATAATTCATTGTGTAACAATGAGCATTGGGATTGCAAACAGACGAAGATCGTCAAAGGTAAACGATTAATTTTAATGCAGTTTGTGATTTTGTTACGCCTGTGCTGGTTGAAATATATATTTTTTTATGGGGCTCTATCCTCAGATAATCGCATCGTATTCTTTCGCAGTAAATCCTTTTTTAAACCTGACAACGCAGTTGGATTAGCAAGATTCTAGGCTTTCGATACATGTGAGACACTTGTATTTTCATGAATGTTTAATATGACTATTTATGCAGCGATCACCGTATGTTGTGGAATTTCAGCCCGCTACCAGGTTCCTTGCACAGGGAGGTTAAAACATGTTGGTATTAAAGACTTGAACAGGGAGTGGTTGTAAATGTCAGTGAAGACACTTGCCAGTTGGTCAGCGCATGCCTCCAGTACACGTCCTGATAATCCGTCTGGCCCTGTGACCTTGTGAATGATGACCTGTCTAAAGGTCTTACATCGGCTGCAGAGAGCGTGATCACACAGTCTTTCGGAACAGCTGATGCTCTCATGCATGTGAGAGCATAGAAGTAGTTTATCTCGTCTGGTAGGTTTGTGTCACTGAGCAACTCTCGGCTGTGCTTCCCTTTTGTAGTCTAATGCCACATCCGACGAGCGTCATAGCCGCTGTAGTATGATTCGATCTTAGTCCTGTATTGACGGTTCGTCAGAGGGCATAGCGGGATTCGTTATAAGCTTCCGGGTTAGAGTCCCGCGCCTTGAAAGCGGCAGCTCTAGCCTTTAGCTCTGTGGATGTTGCCTGTAATCCATGGCTACTGGTTGGGGTATGTACAGTGGGGCAAAAAATGATTTAGTCAGCCACCAATTGTGCAAGTTCTCCCACTTGAAAATTACAGGCCTGTCTCATCTTTTTATCATAGGTACACTTCAACTATGACAGACAAAATGAGAAAAAAAATTCCAGAAAATCACATTGTAGGATTTTTAATGAATTTATTTGCAAATTATGATGGAAAATAAGTATTTGGTCACCTACAAACAAGCAAGATTTCTGGCTCTGACAGACCTGTAACTACTTCTTTAAGAGGCTCCTCTGTCCTCACTCGTTACCTGTATTAATGGCACCTGTTTGAACTTGTTATCAGTATAAAAGACACCTGTCCACAACCTAAAACAGTCACACTCCACTATGGCCAAGACCAAAGAGCTGTCAAAGGATACCAGAAACAAAATTTTAGACCTGCACCAGGCTGGGAAGACTGAATCTGCAATAGGTAAGCAGCTTGGTTTGAAGAAATCAACTGTGGGAGCAATTATTAGGAAATGGAAGACATACAAGACCACTGGATAATCTCCCTCGATCTGGGGCTCCACGCAAGATCTCATCCCGTGGGGTCAAAATGATCACAAGAACGGTGAGAAAAAATCCCAGAACCACACGGGTGGACCTAGTGAATGACCTGCAGAGAGCTGGGACCAAAGTAACAAAGCCTACCATCAGTAACACACTACGCCGCCAGGGACTCAAATCCTGCAGTGCCAGACGTGTCCCCCTGGTTAAGCCAGTACATGTCCAGGCCCGTCTGAAGTTTGCTAGAGTGCATTTAGATGATTCAGAAGAAGATTCGGAGATTGCCATATGGTCAGATGAAACCAAAATAGAAATTTTGGGTAAAAACTCAACTCGTCGTGTTTGGAGGACAAAGAATGCTGAGTTGCATCCAAAGAACACCATACCTACTGTGAATCATGGGGGTGGAAACATCATGCTTTGGGGCTGTTTTTCTGCAAAGGGACCAGGACGACTGATCCGTGTAAAGGAAAGAATGAATGGGGCCATGTATCGTGAGATTTTGAGTGAAACCTGCTTCCATCAGCAAGGACATTGAAGATGAAACGTGGCTGGGTCTTTCAGCATGACAATGATCCCAAACACACCGCCCGGGCAACGAAGGAGTGGCTTTGTAAGAAGCATTTCAAGGTCCTGGAGTGGCCTAGCCAGTCTCCAGATCTCAACCCCATAGAAAATCTTTGGAGGGAGTTGAAAGTCTGTGTTGCCCAGCAACAGCCCCAAAACATCACTGCTCTAGAGGAGATCTGCATGGAGGAATGGGCCAAAATACAAGCAACAGTGTGTGAAAACCTTGTGAAGACTTACAGAAAATGTTTGACCTCTGTCATTGTCAACAAAGGGTATATAACAAAGTATTGAGAAACTTTTGTTATTGACCAAATACTTATTTTCCACCATAATTTGCAAATAAATTCATTAAAAATCCTACAATGTCATTTTCTGGATTTTTTTTCTTCTCATTTTGTCTATCATATTTGAAGTGTACCATGGCATTTGAAGTGTACCTCTCATCTTTTTAAGTGGGAGAACTTGCACAATTGGTGGCTGACAAAATACTTTTTTGCCCCACTGTACGGTCACTGTGGGGACGACGTCATCGATGCACTTACTGATGAAGCCAATGACTGATGTGGTGTACTCCTCAATGCCATCAGAGGAATCCTGGAACATATTTCAGTCTGTGCTAGCAAAACAGTCCTGTAGCTTAGCATCTGCCTCGTCTGACCACTTTTTTTATTGATCTAGTCATTGGTGCTTCCTACTTTTAATTTTTGCTTGTAAGCCGGAATCAGGAGGATAGAATTATGATCAGATTTGCCAAATGGTAGGAGAGCTTTGTATGCGTCTCTGTGTGGAGTAAAGGTGGTCCAGAGTTTTATTTTCCCCTCTGGTTGCACATTTAACATGCTGATATAAATTTGGTTAAACTGATTTAAGTTTCCCTGCATTAAAGTCCCCTGCTACTTGGAGCGCCACCTCTGGGTGAGCGTGTTTGCATATGGCGGAACACAGCTCATTCAATGCTGTCGTAGTGCCAGCCTCTGACTGTGGTGGTATGTAAAACAGCTATGAAAAATGCAGATAAACTCTCTAGGTAGGTAGTGTGGTCTACAGTTTATCATGAGATATTCTACCTCAGGCGAGTAATAGCTCGAGACTTCCTTAGATATCGTGCACCAGTTGTTATTTACAAAAATTCATAGTCCGCCGCCCCTTGTCTTACCAGATGCCGCTGTTCTATCCTGCCGGTGCTGCGTATAACCAGCCAGCTGTATGTTGATAATGCTTCACAGCGACGTGGCTGAATGAAGACACTAAGATATTACAGTTTTTAATGTCCCTTTGGTAGTTTAATCTTCCGCGTAGGTCATCTATTTTTACTGTCCAAAGATTGCAAGTTTGCTAGCAGAATGGAAGGAAGTGTTTTTTGTTGATCACATACGAATTCTCAGAAGGCACTCCGACCCCTTTTTCTTACAAATGCAAATAAATTAACAAAAAAGCACAATCGTACACATCCTGGGTTAATCTCTCTACACAGCTAAATATACTCTATGCTTGTGTCTACATTGACACTTTTCTGTGTGTTTGTGTAGCAGGACTTGAGGAGCTGTGTGACAGAGGGGGAGATCTGAGGGGATGTGTGGCGGAGGAAGAGGAGCATAAGGGACAAAGACAGAGAGCTGAGAGTGGAGAGAGGCAACAGTGGGCGGAGAGGGGTCCCAGCTTCACCTCTGGCCCCAGCCCTAGCTTTGACCCCGGAAGGAGGAGTGAACTACAGTACTATGTCGCCATGGTGAGTACCTCTCTCTTGCTATCTGTGACACACACAAACTCACACACACTCTGTCTGTGTTCTCTTTACTTTCACTTACACACAGTTCTCTAAAACTATGAACTAGGTTTGAATATTTCCCTGTTATTTTACAAAAGTTCCATCCCGAGAATTAGTCACTTTTCTCCCTGTATTTTCTGCCAAAACTGTAAGTGTATTTCTAAAGCATATGCAGTGCATTCGGAAAGTATCAGACCCCTTGACTTTTTCCACATTTTGTTACGTTACAGCCTTATTTTAAAGTTGATAAATAGTTTTTATCCCTCATCAATCTACACACAATCTACCCATAATGACAAAGAAAAAACAGGTTTACATTTTTTCTTGCAAATTTATACAAAAAAGCATAGGAAATATCACGTTTACATAAGTATTCAGACACATTACTCTGTACTTTGTTGAAGCACCTCTTGCAGCGATTACAAGCTTTGCACACCTGTATTTGGGGAGTTTCTCCCATTCTTCTCTGCAGATCTTCAAGTTCTGTCAGGTTGCACAGCTATTTTCGGGTCTCTCCAGAGATGTTCGATCGGGTTCAAGTCCGGGCTCTGGCTGGGCCACTCAAGGACATTCAGAGACTTATCCCGAAGCCACTCCTGCTTTGTCTTGGCTGTGTGCTTAGGGTCGTTGTCCTGTTGGAAGGGGAACCTTCGTCCCAGTGTGAGGTCCCGAGCACTCTGAAGCTGATTTTCATCAATGATATCTCTGTACTTTGCTCTGTTCATCTTTCCCTTGATCCTGACTTAGTCTTCTGGTCCCTGCCGCTAAAAAACATCCCCACAGCCTGATGCTGCCACCTTCTGGAAGGTTCTCCACAGATGAACTCTGGAACTCTGTCAGAGTGACCATCAGGTTGTTGGTCACCTCCCTGTCCAAGGCCATTCTCCCCCAATTGCTCAGTTTGGCCAGGCAGACAGCTCTAGGAAGAGTCTTGGTGGTTCCAAACTTCTTCTATTTAAGAATGATGGAGGCCACTGTGTTCTTGGGGACCTTCAATGCTGCAGAAATGTTTTGGTACCCTTCCCCAGATCTGTGCCTCGACACAATCCTGTCTTGGAGCTCTATTCCTTTGACCTCATGGCTTGGTTTTGGCTCTGAAATGCACTGTCAACTGTGGGACCTTACATGTACAGTTTTACATAAACTGGTTTTACTGTTAATTTTTTTTTTATACATTTGCAAATATTTCTAGACTTGTTTTCACTTTGTCAGTATGGGGTGTTTATTTGTTATTTAATCCATTTTAAAATAAGGCTGTAATGTAGCAAAATGTGGAAAAAGTCAACGGGTTTGAATACTTAACGGATGGACTGTAAATGTCTGGATTTGATTAGCGCTTTGATTTAAGCCTGATGCTGATCCATACATTAACCTGTTAAACTCTGGTGGAATTTTCTAAACAACGCCTAATATTGTATAATACCCTCAAAGTACATTTTGGTTTTAAAACTGTCTTACAAACCCATGCTTAGTACTGTTAGAAAGGTAATAACTGTGTTTCTGACACCTTTATCTGAATCCCAATGTGACGACGACAGAGCCCAAGATGCAGCAAACCAAATAAAAACATACATTTACAGGTTTTTTTTGTAGGGGGTGCCTAAGATATTTAAAAGTCTAGGTTTGAGATATAATATGTCACCAACTACTGTTCCACTATATATAAATATATATATATATATCTTTCTCAGATCTTAACTAATGGTGGCACCCTAAATATGCAAATTCCCATTGAGTAACGGCCGTTTTAAAAATGCAGGGCTTGTGCAACATTCCATACCTTTTACAGGAATAAAATATACTGAACAACAATATAAATGCGACATGCAACAATTTAAAAAAATGTACTGAGTTACAGTTCATATAAGGAAATCAGTCAATTGAAATACATTTTTCAGGCCCTAATCTATGGATTTCACATGACTGGGAATATAGATATGCATCTGTTGGTCACGGATACGGCAGGGTAGCCTAGTGGTTAGAACGTTGGACCCCCGAGCTGACAAGGTACAAATATGTCGTTCTGCCCCTGAACAGGCAGTTCTGTTCCTATGCCGTCATTGAAAATAAGAATTTGTTCTTAACTGACTTGCCTAGTTAAATAAAGGTACAATAAAATACCTTTAAGCTCTCTAGGGTAGGGGGCAGCATTTGGAATTTTGGATGAAAAGCATGCCCAAATTAAACGGCCTGCTACTCGGACCCAGAAGATATGATATGCATATAACTGGTATAACTGATTTGGATAGAAAACACTCTAAAGTTTCCAAAACTGTTAAAATAGTGTCTGTGAGAATAACAGAACTGATTTAGCAGGCGAAAACCTGAGAAAAATCCATTCAGGAAGTAGTTTTGTCCGGTTGAAATATTATAGATCATTTAGGCTAAAAAAAACAACCTGACGATTGAATATAAACATTGTTTGACATGTTTCTATGAACTTCACGGATACAATTTAGATTTTTTGTCTGATTTGTTTTAACTGAGTTTGAGCCTGTGGATTACTGAAGAAAACGCGCTAACAAAATGGAGGTTTTTGGATATAGAGAGACTTCATCAAACAAAAGGAACATTTATTGAGTAAATTAATGTCTTGTGATTGCCACCATATGAAGATCATCAAAGATAAGGGATCTCTGTATCTCTATTTCTGAGTTTTTTAACGCTTCTGCTTGGCTGGTTACTGTTTGTAATAATTTGTCAACTGGGCTATCTTCTGGGCTAGGTATGTTCTGGGCTAGGTATGCTTTCGCCAAAAAGCATTTTATAAATATGACACTGTGGTTGGTTTAACAAGAAGGTAATCTTTAAACCTATGTAAAATATGTTTTGTTTTCAGAATTTTTATAATGAGCATTTCTGTAATTGAATTTGGCGCTCTGCATCCTCACTGGATGTTGGCCAGATGGGACGCTAGCGTCCCACATACCCTAGAGAGGTTAAAAAAGGTCAATATCTGGTGTAACCACCATTTACCTCATGACACATCTCCTTTGTGTAGAGTTGGTCAGGCTGTTGATTGTGGAATGTTGTCCCACTCCTCTTCAATGGCTTTGCTGGATATTGGCGGGAACTGGAACATGCTGTGTTACACGTCTATCTAGAGCATCCCGAACATACATGCTCAATGGGTGACATGTCTGGTGAGTATGCAGGCCATGGAAGAACTGGGACATTTTCGGCTTCCAGGAACAGAGCCTTGTGACATGGGGCCGTGCATTATCATGCTGAAACATGAGGTGATGGCTAAATGGTATGACAATGGACCTGAGGATCTCATCACGGTATCTCTATGCATTCAAATTGCCATCGATAAAATGCAGTTGTGTCCATTGTCCGTAGCTTATGCCTGCCCATACCAGAACCCCACCACCACCCCACCATCTGTTCACAACATTGACATCAGCAAACCGCTTGCCCACACGATGCTGTCTGCCATCTGCCCGGTAAAGTTGAAACTGGGATTCATCTGTGAAGAGCATACATCTCTAATCAAATGTATTTATTAAGCCCTTTACATCAGCTGATATCGCAGTGCTGTACAGATACCCAGACTAAAACCACAAACAGCAAGCAATGCAGGTGTAGAAGCACGGTGGCTAGGAAAAACTCCCTAGAAAGGCTAGAACCTAGGAAGAACCCTAGAGAGAAACCAGGTTATGAGAGGTGGCCAGTCCTCTTCTGGCTGTGCTGGGTGGAGATTATAACAGAACATGGCCAAGATGTTCAAATGTTCATAGATGACCAACAGGGTCAAATAATAATAATCACAGTGGTTGTCGAGGGTGCAACAGGTCAGCACCTCAGGAGTAAATGTCAGTTGGCTTTTCGTAGCCGATCACATTCAGAGTATCTCTACCGCTACTCTGCTGTCTCTAGAGAGTTGAAAACAGCAGGTCTGGGACAGGTAGCACATCCGGTGAACAGGTCAAGCAGGCAGGTGCGCTGTGGCCCCATCCAATGATAACCCCACCTGCTTTGCCAAAGCACAGCCCCCACACCACTAGAGGGATATCTTCAACCACCAACTTACCATCCTGAGACAAGGCCGAGTATAGCCCACAAAGATCTCACCACGGCACAACCCAAGGGGGGGCGCCAACCCAGACAGGAAGATCACGTTGATTTGTCACATGTGCCAAATACAACCTTACAGTGAAATGCTTACTTATAGGCTCTAACCAACAGTGTAATTTTAACCCCCCAAAAATGAGGTATTAGGTTAACAATAGGTAACAGTAGGGAGGCACCGGTTAGTCGGGCTGATTGAGGTAGTATGTACATGTAGATATGATTAAAGTGACTATGCATATATGATAAACAGAGTAGCAGTAGCTTAAAAGAGGGGTTGGCGGGTGGCGGGACACAATGGTGGTAGCCCGGTTAGCCACTGATTAGTTGGGCTAATGGAGGTAGTATGTACATGAATGTATAGTGTACTCCCTGTTCACCCACGACTGCGTGGCTACGCACGCCTCCAACTCAATCATCAAGTTTGCGGACGACACAACAGTGGTAGGCTTGATTACCAACAACGACGAGACGGCCTACAGGGAGGAGGTGAGGGCCCTCGGAGTGTGGTGTCAGGAAAATAACCTCACACTCAACGTCAACAAAACTAAGGAGATGATTGTGGACTTCAGGAAACAGCAGAGGGAACACCCCCCTATCCACATCAATGGAACAGTAGTGGAGAGGGTAGTAAGTTTTAAGTTCCTCAGCGTACACATCACAGACAAACTGAATTGGTCCACCCACACAGACAGCATCGTGAAGAAGGCGCAGCAGCGCCTCTTCAACCTCAGGAGGCTGAAGAAATTTGGCTTGTCACCAAAAGCACTCACAAACTTCTACAGATGCACAATCGAGAGCATCCTGCCGGGCTGTATCACCGCCCGGTACGGCAACTGCTCCGCCCACAACCGTAAGGCTCTCCAGAGGGTAGTGAGGTCTGCACAACTCATCACCGGGGGCAAACTACCTGCCCTCCAGGACACCTACACCACCCGATGTCACAGGAAGGCCATAAAGATCATCAAGGACAACAACCACCCGCATTAACATCTGCTAACCATGTGTATGTGACAAATAAAATTTGATTTGATTTAAAGTGACTGCATACAGTGGGGCAAAAAAGTATTTAGTCAGCCGCCAATTGTGCAAGTTCTCCCTCTTAAAAAGATGAGGCCTGTAATTTTCATCATAGGTACACTTCAACTATGACAGACAAAATGAGAGAGAAAAAAATTCCAGAAAATCACGTTGTAGGATTTTTAATGAATTTATTTGCAAATTATGGTGGAAAATAAGTATTTGGTCACCTACAAACAAGTAAGATTTCTGGCTCTCACAGACCTGTAACTTCTTCTTTAAGAGGTTCCTCTGTCCTCCACTCGCTACCTGTATTAATGACACCTGTTTGAACTTGTTATCAGTATAAAAGACACCTGTCCACAACCTCAAACAGTCACACTCCAAACTCCACTATGGCCAAGACCAAAGAGCTGTCAAAGGACACCAGAAACAAAATTGTAGACCTGCACCAGGCTGGGAAGACTGAATCTGCAATAGGTAAGCAGCTTGGTTTGAAGAAATCAACTGTGGGAGCAATTATTAGGAAATGGAAGACATACAAGACCACTGATAATCTCCCTCGATCTGGGGCTCCACGCAAGATCTCACCCCGTGGGGTCAAAATGATCACAAGAACGGTGAGCAAAAATCCCAGAATCACACGGGGGGACCTAGTGAATGACTTGCAGAGAGCTGGGACCAAAGTAACAAAGCCTACCATCAGTAACACACTACGCTGCCAGGGACTCAAATCCTGCAGTGCCAGACGTGTCCCCCTGCTTAAGCCAGTACATGTCCAGGCCCGTCTGAAGTTTGCTAGAGAGAATTTGGATGATCCAGAAGAAGATTGGGAGAATGTCATATGGTCAGATGAAACCAAAATATAACTTTTTGGTAAAAACGCAACTCGTGTTTGGAGGACAAAGAATGCTGACTTGCATCCAAAGAACACCATACCTACTGTGAAGCATGGGGGTGGAAACATCATGCTTTGGGGATGTTTTTCTGCAAAGGGACCAGGACGACTGATCCGTGTAAAGGAAAGAATGAATGGGGCCATGTATCGTGAGATTTTGAGTGAAAGCCTCCTTTCATCAGCAAGGGCATTGAAGATGAAACGTGGCTGGGTCTTTCAGCATGACAATGATCCCAAACACACCGCTCGGGCAACGAAGGAGTGGCTTCGTAAGAAGCATTTCAAGGTCCTGGAGTGGCCTAGCCAGTCTCCAGATCTCAAACCCATAGAAAATCTTTGGAGGGAGTTGAAAGTCCGTGTTGCCCAGCAACAGCCCCAAAACATCACTGCTCTTGATGAGATCTCCATGGAGGAATGGGCCAAAATACCAGCAACAGTGTGTGAAAACCTTGTGAAGACTTACAGAAAATGTTTGACCTCTGTCATTGCCAACAAAGGGTATATAATAAAGTATCGAGATAAACTTTTGTTATTGACCAAATACTTATTTTCCACCATAATTTGCAAATAAATTCATTAAAAATCCTACAACGTGATTTTCTGGATTTCTTTTTCTCATTTTGTCTATCATAGTTGAAGCGTACCTATGATGAAAATTACAGGCTTCTCATCTTTTTAAGTGGGAGAACTTGCAGTCTATAACAGTCTATGACTGGGGTGGCTGGGGTCATTGACAATTTTTAGGGCCTTCCTCTGACACTGCCTGGTGTAGAGGTCTGGGAATGCAGGTACGCACTACCTGTAGTGCCTTGCGGTCGGAGGCCGAGCAGTTGCCGTACCAGGCAGTTATGCAGTTATGTTCTCGATGTTGCAGCTGTAGAACCTTTTGAGGATCTGAGGACCCAAGCCAAATTTTTTTAGTTTCCTGAGGGGGAATTGGCTTTGTCGTGCCCTCTTCACGACTGTCTTGGTGTGTTTGGACCATTCTAGTTTGTTGTTGATGTGGACACCAAGGAATTTGAAGCTCTCAACCTGCTCCACTACTGCCCCGTCGATGAGAATGGGGACGTGCTCGGTGCCCCTTTTCCTGTAGTCCACAATCATCTCCTTAGTCTTGGTTACATTGAGGGATAGGTTGTTATTCTGGCACCACCCAGCCAGGTCTCTGACCTAGTCCCTATAGGCTGTCACGTCGTTGTTGGTGATCAGGCCTACCACTGTTGTGTCGTCTGCAAACTTAATGATGGTGTTGGAGTCGTACCTGGCCATGCAGTCGTGGGTGAACAGGGAGTACAGGAGGGGACTGAGAACGCACCCCTGAAGATGCTCTCGGAGGATCAGCGTGGTAGATGTGTTGCTACCTACCCTCACCACCTGGGGGTGGCCCGTCAGGAAGTCCAGGATCCAGTTGCAGAGGGAGGTGTTTAGTCCCAGGGTCCTTACCTTATTGATGAGCTTTGAGGGTACAATGGTGTTGAACGCTGAGCTGTAGTCATTGAATAGCATTCTCATGTAGGTGTTCCTTAGTTGTGAATGTTGACCTGTTTAAAGGTCTTACACACGTCTGCTACGGAGAGCGTGATCACACAGTCGTCTGGAACAGCTGATCCTCTCATGCATGCCTCAGTGTTGCTTGCCTCGAAGCGAGCATAGAAGTGATTTAGCTCACCTGGTAGGCTTGTGTCACTTGGCAGCTCGTGGCTGTGCTTGCTTCCCTTTTATAGTCTGTAATAGTTTGCAAGCCCTGCCACATAAGACAAGCGTCGGAGCCGGTGTAGTACGATTCAATCTTAGCCCTGTATTGACGCTTTGCCTGTTTGATGATTTGTCGGAGTGGCCATTGAAGGTATGCATTTGCCCACTGAAGTCGGTTAAGATGCCGAAATGCAGTCCGGTCAAGATCCTGGTGAGGACGACGAGCACGCAGATTAGCTTCCCTGAGAAAGTTTCTGATGGTCAGTGCAGAAATTCTTCAGTTGTTCAAACCCAGTTTCACCAGCTGTCCGGGTGTCTGATCTCATAGGAGATCCTGGGCTGTCGTGGTTACACTTGGTTAGCCAAAGTCTCTAAAATGATGTTAGAGGCGGCTTACTTTGTCCCTTTTGCTGTACTTAACTCCTTACAATGCATACAACTATTAAATACTGATTAGCAGGCTATAATAATAATAATAACAAAAGGAAAACTAATATAAAAACCATCTGCTCTGTAAGAGAGCATTTAAAAACATTAATACCAGCACTAAATAACAATACATTATTGTTATTATCAACAAAACTAAGGAGATGATTGTGGACTTCAGGAAACAGCAGAGGGAACACCCCCCTATCCACATCGATGGAACAGTAGTGGAGAGGGTAGCAAGTTTTAAGTTCCTCGGCATACACATCACAGACAAACTGAATTGGTTCACTCACACAGACAGCATTGTGAAGAAGGCGCAGCAGCGCCTCTTCAACCTCAGGAGGCTGAAGAAATTTGGCTTGTCACCAAAAGCACTCACAAACTTCTACAGATGCACAATCGAGAGCATCCTGGCGGGCTGTATCACCGCCTGGTACGGCAACTGCTCCGCCCTCAACCGTAAGGCTCTCCAGAGAGTAGTGAGGTCTGCACAACGCATCACCGGGGGCAAACTACCTGCCCTCCAGGACGCCACCCGATGTCACAGGAAGGCCATAAAGATCATCAAGGACATCAACCACCCGAGCCACTGCCTGTTCACCCCGCTATCATCCAGAAGGCGAGGTCAGTACAGGTGCATCAAAGCTGGGACCGAGAGACTGAAAAACAGCTTCTATCTCAAGGCTATCAGACTGTTAAACAGCCACCACTAACATTGAGTGGCTGCTGTCAACACACTGACACTGACTCAACTCCAGCCACTTTAATAATGGGAATTGATGGGAAATGATGTAAATATATCACTAGCCACTTTAAACAATGCTACCTTATATAATGTTACTTACCCTACATTATTCATCTCATATGCATACGTATATACTGTACTCTATATCATCGACTGTATCCTTATGTAATACATGTATCACTAGCCACTTTAACTATGCCACTTTGTTTACATACTCATCTCATATGTATATACTGTACTCGATACCATCTACTGTATCTGCCTATGCTGCTCTGTACCATCACTCATTCATATATCCTTATGTACATATTCTTTATCCCCTCACACTGTGTACAAGACAGTAGTTTTGGAATTGTTAGTTAGATTACTTGTTGGTTATTACTGCATTGTCGGAACTAGAAGCACAAGCATTTCGCTACACTCGCATTAACATCTGCTAACCATGTGTATGTGACAAATACAATTTGATTTGATTTGATTTGATTTACATTCTCTGGTAACAGCTCTGCTGGACATTCCTGCAGTCAGCATGCCAAATGCACACTCCATCAAAACTTGATACATCTTTGGCATTGTGTTATGTGACAAAACTGCTCATTTTAAAGTGGCATTTTATTGTCCCCAGTTCAAAGTGCACCTATGTTATGATCATGCTGTTTAATCAGCTTCTTGATATGCCACACGTCAGGTGTATGCATTATCTTGGCAAAGGATAAATGCTCACTAATGTAAACAAATTTGTATACACAATTTGAGAGAAATAAGCTTTTTGTACATATGAACAATTTCCAAGAGACTTTATTTCAGCACATGAAACACAGGACCAACACTTTACATGTTGCGTTTATATTTTTGTCTAGTGTACACATGAGGAGAAAGCTGATTCAGCTAAAAGCTGAAATAAAATATCTCAAATTGTTCATTTGTACAAAAAGCAAATTGTGTGTACAAATGTGTTTACATAGTGAGCATTTCTCCTTTGTTGTTAATATATCCTCTGTCTGATTCCAGTTCTTTCACTAGATGGCATGCCGTCTCTTGGCCACTTGAAACCAGTTGCGTCTGGTTTGGGTACTGGGTCACTGCGCAAAATGGCTAAATGAATTTTCAAGCCTTTGCATAGTTTTAATTGAAAATAAAACTTTTTTTCCCCATTCACCTTTCCTATTGTAAATAATGAGCTAGCTAAACGGCGCATATGAAGGATGCATAGATGGTAATGTGGCTGGGGAAGGAAATGCATTGCTTAACAATGACCATCAGGGTGTACCCTTTCAATGATTACTATTAAATTTGAGTTACATTTTTAAATATTATAGTCTATTTTTTTATCTTTAGAATTACTAGTCTGACGCATATACCTTATACCTTCCCCTAATGTGCGACGTGCGTAAACTATACAAGTAACTCAAAAATGATACTTACAATTTGCTGCACGCACAAAACAAATATTTAGCTAACAGCTAGCTCTGTTTTTACCAAGCAAATGCTTGATTTTGTAAGAAGCTAACCATTTAGCTAGATAGCTTACTAGTTACTAAATTAGCAATCCAAATGCATTTAGCACATTTTAGACAGTTAACTTAATAGTTATAAGATATTGAGCTGGCAAACATTTAGTTGTGAATTCCATACTGTAATTAGATCACCTGGCGCATGCTGCACAACAGTGAGTGACTCCCAAGTCTCCATTCCCTCATCGTTGTGCGCTTGTAAACAAACATCAAGCTTACGGTACGGGGACTACCGTAAGCTTCATAATAATGTGACGGGTGAAATGAAGAACACAATGATCTTTATCTCCTAACATATTGCACAAGTTGACTGAAGATATTTAATTAAAAAGTAGCTACAAATATTAAATAGTTTTGACGCTTTTGAAAAACCATTCCGAGGCTTTTTCCAAATACCCCGGCCCATGCTTAGCTGCTGTATTTAATATTAAGCAAACAAGAGCTCGTATTCCTCTTCAAATAGTCTATTAGTTTAAACCTGTTATGGCAAGGCAATGCCCTAGGGGAACCCCCCCACCCCCCCATTCAGCTGAAAAAGTGGCGCAGGGAATTCAAAAATATTATTTTGAAATATTTAACTTTCACACTAACAAGTCCAATACAGCAAATGAAAGATAAACATCTTGTTCATCTACCCATCATGTCCGATTTTTTTTTTTTATGTTTTACAGCGAAAACACAACATATATTTGTTAGACCACCACCAAATAAAAAAAAACAGCCATTTTTCCCAGCTAGAGAGAGCCACAAAAGCAGGATTAGAGAGAAAATGAATCACTAACCTTTTGAAAATCTTCATCAGATGACACTCATATGACATGTTACACAATACATTTTTGTTTTGTTCGATAATATGCATATTTATATCCACAAATCTCGGTTTACATTGACGCCATGTTCAGAAATGCCTCCAAAGTATTAGGAGGAATTATAGAAAGCTACGCCAGATAACAGAAATACTCATCTTAAACTTTGACTAAAGATACATGTTCTACATATAATTAAAGATACACTGGTTCTTAATGCAACCGCTGTGTCAGATTTTTTTTAAACGTTACGAAAAAAGCCCACCATGCAATAATCTGAGACAGCGCTCAGACGTAAATATATTTCTCCGACATTTTGGATTCAACAGAAATACGAAATTACATCATAAATATTCCCTTACCTTTGATGATCTTTCATCAGAATGCAGTGCAAGGAGTCCTAGTTCCACAATAAATCGTTGTTTTGTTCCATAATGCCCAATACTAGTGTCCAATTAGCTGCGTTTGCTAGCACTTTCAGCTCAGGTGCCCAAAAGCTGACGCTGGTCCAGGAGAACTCGGACGAAAACTTCAAAAATATATATTCCAGGTCGAATAAACTGGTCAAACTAAGCAGAGAATCAATCTTCAGGATGTTATTTTCATATATATCCAATAACGTTCCAACCGGATCATACGTTTTCATCTGCAGCCAAATGGAACGACGGTGACACCCACAGACAAATGCGCCACAGGGAAATTGCATTCTGCTAAGACATTGACTATTTCCCCTCCCATTCGGTCAAAGTTCACACCAGAGGCTCCATTCCACACCAGATCCATATCTTATTTGGAAGGTAAAGGGGCGATGACATCAAATTTGACCCACATTCAGAATTTCACTTCTTGTTTAGAAGATTGCCTGCCCTATGAGTTCTGTTATACTCACAGACACAATTCAAACAGTTTTAGAAACTTCAGAGTGTTTTCTATCCAATAGTAATAATAATATGCATATATTAGCAATCTAGGACAGAGTAGGATGCAGTTCACTATGGGCACGCAATTCATCCAAAGTGAAAATACTGCCCCCTATCCCCAACAAGATAAGAAATGCAACAACAAAATTCCCTTCAAGTTATTCTATGGAACTCCAAGAGCTAAGCAGCGTTTTTTAAGGAGAAAGGTCAGTGGAGAGCAGGTGCAAAAGACAAGATGCTTTAAGTTAGAAGCTTATGTATAACACATTCATTAGCTAAATATAAGGCTAATACTGCATTGAATGTATCACCTAAAAGAGGTAGGCTAGGACATCTATATACAGTACCAGTCAAAAGTTTGTGCCCACCTACTCATTCAAGGGTGTTTCTTTATTTTTACTATTTTCTACATTGTAGAATAGTAGTGAAGACATCAACACTTTGAAATAACACATATACAGTGCCTTGCGAAAGTATTCGGCCCCCTTGAACTTTGCGACTTTTTGCCACATTTCAGGCTTCAAACATAAAGATATAAAACTGTATTTTTTTGTGAAGAATCAACAACAAGTGGGACACAATCATGAAGTGGAATGACATTTATTGGATATTTCAAACGTTTTTAACAAATCAAAAACTGAAAAATTGGGCGTGCAAAATTATTCAGCCCCCTTAAGTTAATACTTTGTAGCGCCACCTTTTGCTGCGATTACAGCTGTAAGTCGCTTGGGGTATGTCTCTATCAGTTTTGCACATCGAGAGACTGACATTTTTTCCCATTCCTCCTTGCAAAATAGCTCGAGCTCAGTGAGGTTGGATGGAGAGCATTTGAACAGCAGTTTTCAGTTCTTTCCACAGATTCTCGATTGGATTCAGGTCTGGACTTTGACTTGGCCATTCTAACACCTGGATATGTTTATTTTTGAACCATTCCATTGTAGATTTTGCTTTATGTTTTGGATCATTGTCTTGTTGGAAGACTAATCTCCGTCCCAGTCTCAGGTCTTTTGCAGACTCCATCAGGTTTTCTTCCAGAATGGTCCTGTATTTGGCTCCATCCATCTTCCCATCAATTTTAACCATCTTCCCTGTCCCTGCTGAAGAAAAGCAGGCCCAAACCATGATGCTGCCACCACCATGTTTGACAGTGGGGATGGTGTGTTCAGCTGTGTTGCTTTTACGCCAAACATAACGTTTTGCATTGTTGCCAAAAAGTTCCATTTTGGTTTCATCTGACCAGAGCACCTTCTTCCACATGTTTGGTGTGTCTCCCAGGTGGCTTGTGGCAAACTTTAAACTACACTTTTAATGGATATCTTTAAGAAATGGCTTTCTTCTTGCCACTCTTCCATAAAGGCCAGATTTGTGCAATATACGACTGATTGTTGTCCTATGGACAGAGTCTCCCACCTCAGCTGTAGATCTCTGCAGTTCATCCAGAGTGATCATGGGCCTCTTGGCTGCATCTCTGATCAGTCTTCTCCTTGTATGAGCTGAAAGTTTAGAGGGACGGCCAGGTCTTGGTAGATTTGCAGTGGTCTGATACTCCTTCCATTTCAATGTAATCGCTTGCACAGTGCTCCTTGGGATGTTTAAAGCTTGGGAAATCTTTTTGTATCCAAAGCCGGCTTTAAACTTCTTCACAACAGTATCTCGGACCTGCCTGGTGTGTTCCTTGTTCTTCATGATGCTCTCTGCGCTTTTAACGGACCTCTGAGACTTATCACAGTGCAGGTGCATTTATACGGAGACTTGATTACACACAGGTGGATTGTATTTATCATCATTAGTCATTTAGGTCAACATTGGATCATTCAGAGATCCTCACTGAACTTCTGGAGAGAGTTTGCTGCACTGAAAGTAAAGGGGCTGAATAATTTTGCACGCCCAATTTTTCAGTTTTTGATTTGTTAAAAAAGTTTGAAATATCCAATAAATGTTGTTCCACTTCATGATTGTGTCCCACTTGTTGTTGATTCTTCACAAAAAAATACAGTTTTATATCTTTATGTTTGAAGCCTGAAATGTGGCAAAAGGTCGCAAAGTTCAAGGGGGCCGAATACTTTCGCAAGGCACTGTAAGTCCAGAACAGACTTTAGGAGGCGCACAGTACTACATAGAGCCATGACTACATGGAACTCTATTCTACGTCAGGTAACTGATGCAAGCGCAAATATAGGCACAGACACATGCATAGACACACGATAACATACATACATTCACATGGATTTTTGTTGTAGATATGTGGTAGTGGAGTATGGGCCTGAGGGCACATTTTTTTTAGCAGTTTTACTTTAGTGCCTTGTTGCAAACAGGATGCATGTTCTGGAATATTGTTATTCTGTACAATTCTGTCAATTGGGTTAGTATTGTGGAGTAACTAATATGTTGATCCATCCTCAGTTTTCTCCTGTCACAGCCATTAAACTCGAACTGTTTTAAAGTCACCATTGGCCTCATGGTAAAATCCTTGAGTGGTTTCCTTCCTCTCCGGCAAGGGAGTTGGGAAGGACGCCTGTATCTTTGTAGTGTTGGGAAACTGCCCTGGTCTTTGTAGTTGAATCTGTGTTTGAAATTCACTGCTCAACTGAGGGATCTTACAGATGTATGTGTATGGTATGAGGGGATGAGGTAGTCATTCAAAAATCATATTAAGCACTATTTTTGCACACAGAGTGAGTCCATGCAACTTATTATGTGACTTGTTAAGCTTATTTATCGGCTTTTCACAGTTATTTATTCGTAGAAAGCGAGTGGGTTTGGGTGTTAAATCTTAATAAGTCTCGGTAACCCGGTTCCCACTTTTTAACCCTGCTATGAACTGTCTATTAAGGAAAACCAATGAGACCCCTCTCTCCATCTGTCTTTCTATCAGTTGTTAGATCGTTCTCCAGGAGAGCCCGTGGAGAGTCCAGCTCAGGACAACACAGGTAACCTTGGCAACTAGTATTCTAATATTACAAGGTATATTTATCTCAAGGGTGGTGAAGCATAATGTGTGTTTTATTTACCTGGAGGGGGGGGGGGTGTGTGTTTAGGTCTGGGGTCATCGTGGGACAGTGTGAAGATTCAGCTTCACACCCCTCTGGAAACTCCCTCCTCCCCTGGAGCCCAAACCAGACACCCCACATGCAATCCAACTAACACAGGTGTGCTGCATACACACAAATATACAAACACAAAAATAGCCTGGGAATATATATATAATTTCAGTTTATAAACCCACCTCCACCCCTGTGTGTTTGCAGGTCAGGTGTCAGCCCAGCTCAGGTCTCTCCTGGTGCAGTTCCCCTCCCAGCCTGACAGGGCGGCGCGCTCTCTGCAGTTGCTCTCTAAGCTGACCCATGGGTAAACCACAGACACACACCCCTTATGAACCTACCTTTCCACAACAAACATTTAACAAGCTGTATTTCAGAATGTTATTGGAGCTCTGAGCATTCAGACTGCGGTTTATTGTGGCTGTATATTGTGTGTGTATTAAGGTTTGTGTTTCATATTGTCTATTTTTTAATTTAACTTAATTGAATCAAGGAGTCACCATTGTGACCAGTGTCTCTTTGGAGGGAGACCTGTATATACATTACCAGTCAAAAGTTTTAGAACACCTACTCATTCAAGGGTTTTTCTTTATTTTTACTATTTTCTACATTGTAGAATAATAGTGAAGACATCAAAACTATGAAATAACACATATGTAGTAACCATAAAAGTGTGAAAGAAATCCAAATATATTTTATATTTGAGATTCTTCAAATAGCCACCCGTCCATATTATTGCAAGAACAGCTCAAATAAGCAAACAGAAACAACAGTCCGTTACTTTAAGACATAAAGATCAGTCAATACGGAACATTTCAAGAACTTTGAAAGTTTCTTCAAGTGCAGTCGCAAATAGCATCAAGCTCTATGATGAAACTGGCTCTCATGAGGACCGCCACAGGAGTGGAAGACCCAGAGTTACTTGTGCTGGAGAGGATACGTTCATTAGAGTTACCAGCCACAGAAATTGCAGCCCAAATAAATGCATCACAGAGTTCAAGTAACAGGCACATCTTCACATCAACTGTTCAGAGGAGACTGCATGAATCAGGCCTTCATGGTCGAATTTCTGCAAATAAACCACTACTAAAGGACGAAGAAGAGACTTGCTTGGGCCAAGAAACAAGAGCAATGGACAATAGACCGGTGGAAATTTGTCCTTTGGTCAGGTGTCCAAATTGGAGATTTTTGGTTTCACCTGCCCGTGTCTTTGTGAGATGCAGTGTGGGTGAACGGATGATCTCTGCATGTGTATTTCCCACCGTAACGCGTGGTGGTGTTATGGTGTGGAGTTGTTTTGCTGGTGATAATGTCTGTGATTTATTTAGAATTCACGGCACACTTAACCAGCATGGCTACCACAGCATTATGCAAACCATCTGGTTTGGGCTTAGTGGGACTATGATTTTTTTTTTCAACAGGACAATGACCCAAAACACACCTCCAGGCTGTGTAAGGGCTATTTTACAAAAGAGGAGAGTGGTGGAGTGTTGCATCAGATGACCTTGATTTGTTTAACACGTTTGGTTTCTACATGATTCCATATGTGTCATTTCATAGTTTTGATGTCTTCACTATTATTCTACAATGTAGAAAATAATTAAAATAAAGGAAACCGCAAGAATGAGTAGGGGTCCTAAAACTTTTGACCAGTATTGTCCAATTTCATGAAATACATAAAAAGTAAAGTACAATATCAAACAAATAAAATACAGCACACTACCTATTGAACAGAGAAACACAAATGTACACAATATTTACAAAACAAAGTGAACACATTCTTCATTTATAAAAATCCTCTGTCCTGTCTGTATAGGTCTGATGGTGAGTGTGAGGAGAAGCCGAGCCGCCTGAAGAAGAGCGAACCACTCCTTCAGAACTCTGTAGTGTCCCGGGTAACTAGTCAAGGGTCCGGGGTGAGGGGTCAGGTGCCGGGTATGAGGGGCAGAAGGGGGTGGCAGGGAAGGGGGGGAGCGTGGAGATGATGTTTTTGTTAAAAAGCTGTTTTACCACATCACATATGTTTGTGACTGTTATTAAAATCTACTTTTTCTTATTCATGAGGTTCTGTGTGTATTCTAAACAACTTTTTAATAATATCTTTTAAAAATGTAACCTCTAGAGGAACGATATCCTGTCCTCGAGATGATTGCGCTAATGTGATTAGCATGGAAACAAAAATAAATCCCAGGACATAGACATAACTGATATGAGCAGATAGATTAACAAGAATTTAAGCTAACTGCACTGTCCAATTTACAGTAGCTATTACAGTGAAAGAATACCATGCTATTGTTTGAGGAGAGTGCACAATTATGAACTTGAAAATGTATGAATAAACCAATTAGGCACATTTGGGCAGTCTTGATACAACATTTTGAATAGATATGCAATAGTTCATTGGATCAGTCTAAAACTTTGCCATACACTCCTGGCATCTAGTTGCCAAAGTCTATATTGCGCCTGGGCTAGAATAATTCATTATGGCCTTTCTCTTGCATTTCAAAGATAATGGTACAAGTATTATTTTTTAAACATGTTTTTTTTTGTATTGTCTTTTACCAGATCTAATGTGTTGTATTCTCTCCTACTTTAATTTTACATTTCCACAAACTTAAGTGTTTCCTTTCAAATGGTATCAAGAATATTTATAGCCTTGCTTCAGGTCCTGAGCTACAGGCAGGTAGATTTGGGCATGTAATTTTAGGCGAAAATTGAAAAAAGGGGCGGATCCTTAAGAGTTAACATTTATATAACTAGGCAAGTCAGTTAAGGACAAATTATTATTTTACAATGATGGCCTACCCTGGCCAAATCCTCCCCTAACCAGGACGACAATTGTGTGCCGCCTTATGGGTCTCCGGATCATAACCGGTTGTGATACAGCCTGGGATCGAACCAGGGTCTGTAGTGATGCCTCTAGCACTGAGATGCCATGCCTTAGACCACTGCGCAACTCTGAAGACCAAGTGAGAATAGAAATATGATCTCCCTCGTCCCTCTTACTCACATTAGGGAGTGTGTGAGGCCACTTGGAAACGAGTACGGTCTAGTTAAGATCTAGTTTCGATCACTTAAATGTTTGACAATCTCCACTCACTCACTGATTCTCTGACACTTATCCTCTGATCCCACAACATAGGAAAAATAAGGTAGAGAAGCCACCTCTTTCTGTCCCTCTCATTCTGATGATCATAGAGATTGGTCTGATGCATTTATTATGGGTCCCCATTAGCCAAAGCAGCAGCTACTCTTCCTGGTGTCCAGCAAAATTAAGACAGTTTATACAATTTGAAAAAATTACAATCCATTCAGATTTCACAGCACACTGTGCCATCATGCCCCGACTCCACCACTATCACATATCTACAGCTAATGGATATCCGTCAAAAATACAAAACCTTGCATAACACGTTTGTTTAACAGGTACGGAAGGCTGCTTAGACTGACCCCTGTAATCTTAGAATGCATGTTGACTACCCTAGCTGCAGTTTAGTTCATATCATAGAAAACATTAAGATGGACTCAACTTGTTTGACATATATTAAAGATACAAATTGGCTGAAAATAATTGGCATAAATAGAAAAATATACCAGTTACATTTGAGGACAAAAAGGTTGACAGCTGCACCATACAGGTTGCAAAATAAATGGGAAAAGATTTACAATGTTCTGACACATGGTTTATTAACTTTTAAAAGTTTTTCAATTTAAATTATTATAAATTCTTGCCACCAACAGAATGCTATATACAGTGGGGAGAACAAGTATTTGATACTCGATTTTGCAGGTTTTCCTACTTACAAAGCATGTAGAGGTCTGTAATTTTTTATCATAGGTACACTTCAACTGTGAGAGACGCAATCTAGAACAAAAATCCAGAAAATCACATTGTATGATTTTTAAGTAATTAATTTGCATTTTATTGCATGACATAAGTATTTGATACATCAGAAAAGCAGAACTTAATATTTGGTACAGGAACCTTTGTTTGCAATTACAGAGATCATACGTTTCCTGTAGTTCTTGACCAGGTTTGCACACACTGCAGCAGGGATTTTGGCCCACTCCTCCATACAGACCATCTCCAGATCCTTCAGGTTTCGGGGTTGTCGCTGGGCAATACGGATTTTCAGCTCCCTCCAAAGATTTTCTATTGGGTTTAGGTCTGGAGACTGGCTAGGCCACTCTAGGACCTTGAGATGCTTCTCACAGAGCCATTCCTTAGTTGCCCTGGCTGTGTGTTTCGGGTTGTTGTCATGCTGGAAGACCCAGCCACGACCCATCTTCAATGCTCTTACTGAGGGAAGGAGGTTGTTGGCCAAGATCTCACGATACATGGCCCCATCCATCCTCCCCTCAATATGGTGCAGTCGTCCTGTCCCCTTTGCAGAAAAGCATCCCCAAAGAATGATGTTTCCACCTCCATGCTTCACGGTTGGGATGGTGTTCTTGGGGTTGTACTCATCCTTCTTCTTCCTCCAAACACGGCGAGTGGAGTTTAGACCAAAAAGCTCTATTTTTGTCTCATCAGACCACATGACCTTCTCCCATTCCTTCTCTGGATCATCCAGATGGTCATTGGCAAACTTCAATCGGGGCTGGACATGTGCTGGCTTGAGCAGGGGGACCTTGCGTGCGCTGCAGGATTTTATTCCATGATGGCGTAGTGTGTTACTAATGGTTTTCTTTGAGACTTTGGTCCCAGCTCTCTTCAGGTCATTGACCAGGTCCTGCCGTGTAGTTGGGCTGATCCCTCACCTTCCTCATGATCATTGATGCCCCACAAGGTGAGATCTTGCATGGAGCCCCAGACCGAAGGTGATTGACCGTCATCTTGAACTTCTTCCATTTTCTAATAATTGCGCCAACAGTTGTTGCATTCTCACCAAGCTGCTTTCCTATTGTCCTGTAGCCCATCCCAGCCTTGTGCAGGTCTACAATTTTATCCCTGATGTCCTCACACAGCTCTCTGGCCTTGGCCATTGTGGAGAGGTTGGAGTCTGTTTGATTGAGTGTGTGGACAGGTGTCTTTTATACAGGTAACGAGTTCAAACAGGTGCAGTTAATACAGGTGATGAGTGGAGAACAGGAGGGGATTCTTAAAGAAAAACGAACAGGTCTGTGAGAGCCGGAATTCTTACTGGTTGGTAGGTGATCAAATACTTATGTCATGCAATAAAATGCAAATGAATTACTTAAAAATCATACAATGTGATTTTCTGGATTTTTGTTTTACATTCTGTCTCTCGCAGTTGAAGTGTACCTATGATAAAAAAATCCAGACCTCTACATGCTTTGTAAGAGGGAAAACCTGCAAAATCGGCAGTGTATCAAATACTTGTTCTCCCCACTGTGTATATATATATATACAGTGCCTTGCGAAAGTATTCGGCCCCCTTGAACTTTGCGACCTTTTGCCACATTTCAGGCTTCAAACATAAAGATATAAAACTGTATTTTTTTGTGAAGAATCAACAACAAGTGGGACACAATCATGAAGTGGAACGACATTTATTGGATATTTCAAACTTTTTTAACAAATCAAAAACTGAACAATTGGGTTGTGCAAAATTATTCAGCCCCCTTAAGTTAATACTTTGTAGCGCCACCTTTTGCTGCGATTACAGCTGCGATTACAGCTGTATCAGTTTTGCACATCGAGAGACTGAATTTTTTTCCCATTCCTCCTTGTAAAACAGCTCGAGCTCAGTGAGGGTGGATGGAGAGCATTTGTGAACAGCAGTTTTCAGTTCTTTCCACAGATTCTCGATTGGATTCAGGTCTGGACTTTGACTTGGCCATTCTAACACCTGGATATGTTTATTTTTGAACCATTCCGTTGTAGATTTTGCTTTATGTTTTGGATCATTGTCTTGTTGGAAGACAAATCTCCATCCCAGTCTCAGGTCTTTTGCAGACTCCATCAGGTTTTCTTCCAGAATGGTCCTGTATTTGGCTCCATCCATCTTCCCATCAATTTTAACCATCTTCTCTGTCCCTGCTGAAGAAAAGCAGGCCCAAACCATGGTGCTGCCACCACCATGTTTGACAGTGGGGATGGTGTGTTCAGCTGTGTTGCTTTTACACCAAACATAACGTTTTGCATTGTTGCCAAAAAGTTCAATTTTGGTTTCATCTGACCAGAGCACCTTCTTCCACATGTTTGGTGTGTCTCCCAGGTGGCTTGTGGCAAACTTTAAACTACACTTTTAATGGATATCTTTAAGAAATGGCTTTCTTCTTGCCACTCTTCCATAAAGGCCAGATTTGTGCAATATACGACTGATTGTTGTCCTATGGACAGAGTCTCCCACCTCAGCTGTAGATCTCTGCAGTTCATCCAGAGTGATCATGGGCCTCCTGGCTGCATCTCTGATCAGTCTTCTCCTTGTATGAGCTGAACGTTTAGAGGGACGGCCAGGTCTTGGTAGATTTGCAGTGGTCTGATACTCCTTCCATTTCAATATTATCGCTTGCACAGTGCTCCTTGGGATGTTTAAAGCTTGGGAAATCTTTTTGTATCCAAATCCGGCTTTAAACTTCTTCACAACAGTATCTCGGACCTGCCTGGTGTGTTCCTTGTTCTTCATGATGCTCTCTGCGCTTTTAACGGACCTCTGAGACTATCACAGTGCAGGTGCATTTATACGGAGACTTGATTACACACAGGTGGATTGTATTTATCATCATTAGTCATTTAGGTCAACATTGGATCATTCAGAGATCCTCACTGAACTTCTGGAGAGAGTTTGCTGCACTGAAAGTAAAGGGGCTGAATAATTTTGCACGCTCAATTTTTCAGTTTTTGATTTGTTAAAAAAGTTTGAAATATCCAATAAATGTCGTTCCACTTCATGATTGTGTCCCACTTGTTGATTCTTCACAAAAAAATACAGTTTTATATCTTTATGTTTGAAGCCTGAAATGTGGCAAAAGGTCGCAAAGTTCAAGGGGGCCGAATACTTTCGCAAGGCACTGTATAGAGAGTGATACTTTCCTGCAAAGAGATGGAATCACTTAATCATTTATTCTGGTAATTCCCCCATGTAGCTTGTTTCTGATCACAAGTTCAGGAATAGTTAGAAAATCACAACATTCCCTTAAAATGAACCTTACAAATAGCAGTGGTGGGCAATTTGGAAAGCCAAGTCGGTCAATAATAATACTCGTAGGAAATGTTTTCGTGCAATTAGAATGGTTCAAAATGTATGTAAAACATTTACAGCACAATTAAAAAGTATATGGCACATGGAAACCAAGGGTGGTCTATGGTGATAGGTGGGACTAAAGTGCTTATGTTAGGTAAATATTATTGTAATGTGAATGCTGTATATAAAAGTACCATGTTTGTCAAAATTATATGTAAAATGTACAGTACCAGTCAAGTTTGGACACCTACTCATTCAAGTGTTTTTCTTTATTTTTTACTATTTTTACTATTAATTGAATATTATATTGAAGAATAATAGTCAAGGCATCAAAACTATGAAATAAAACATACGGAATCATGTAGTAACCAAAAACGTGTTAAACAAATCTTCAAAGTAGCCACCCTTTGCCTTGATGACAGCTTTGCACACAATTGGCATTCTCTCAACCAGCGTGAGGTAGTCACCTGGAATGCAATAACAGGTGTGCCTTGTTAAAAGTTCATTTGTGGAATTTCTTTCCTTAATGGGTTTGAGCCAATCAGTTGTGTGCCTCGCTTCCAGACCCAAGTCAGGACAGCCCAGGGGAGCCTTCACTAGCCTGCTCCAGGGCCAGATGTTATGGTGTAATTTCCACATTTGAGGATCTTATCAAATCAAATCAAATGTTTTGTCACATACACATGGTTAGCAGATGTTAATGCGAGTGTAGCGAAATGCTTGTGCTTCTAGTTCCGACAATGCAGTAATAACCAACAAGTAATCTAACTAACAATTCCAAAACTACTGTCTTGTACACAGTGTGAGGGGATAAAGAATATGTACATAAGGATATGAATATGAATGAGTGATGGTACAGAGCAGCATAGGCAAGATACAGTAGATGGTTTTGAGTACAGTATATACATATGAGATGAGTATGTAAACAAAGTGGCATAGTTAAAGTGGCTAGTGATACATGTATTACATAAGGATACAGTCGATGATATAGAGTACAGTATATACGTATGCATATGAGATGAATAATGTAGGGTAAGTAACATTATATAAGGTAGCATTGTTTAAAGTGGCTAGTGATATATTTACATAATTTCCCATCAATTCCCATTATTAAAGTGGCTGGAGTTGAGTCAGTGTCAGTGTGTTGGCAGCAGCCACTCAATGTTAGTGGTGGCTGTTTAACAGTCTGATGGCCTTGAGATAGAAGCTGTTTTTCAGTCTCTCGGTCCCAGCTTTGATGCACCTGTACTGACCTCGCCTTCTGGATGATAGCGGGGTGAACAGGCAGTGGCTCGGGTGGTTGATGTCCTTGATGATCTTTATGGCCTTCCTGTGACATCGGGTGGTGTAGGTGTCCTGGAGGGCAGGTAGTTTGCCCCCGGTGATGCGTTGTGCAGACCTCACTACCCTCTGGAGAGCCTTACGGTTGAGGGCAGAGCAGTTGCCGTACCAGGCGGTGATACAGCCCGCCAGGATATTCTCGATTGTGCATCTGTAGAAGTTTGTGAGTGCTTTTGGTGACAAGCCAAATTTCTTCAGCCTCCTGAGGTTGAAGAGGCGCTGCTGCGCCTTCTTCACAATGCTGTCTGTGTGAGTGGACCAATTCAGTTTGTCTGTGATGTGTATGCCGAGGAACTTAAAACTTGCTACCCTCTCCACTACTGTTCCATCGATGTGGATAGGGGGGTGTTCCCTCTGCTGTTTCCTGAAGTCCACAATCATCTCCTTAGTTTTGTTGACGTTGAGTGTGAGGTTATTTTCCTGACACCACACTCCGAGGGCCCTCACCTCCTCCCTGTAGGCCGTCTCGTCGTTGTTGGTAATCAAGCCTACCACTGTTGTGTCGTCCGCAAACTTGATGATTGAGTTGGAGGCGTGCGTGGCCACGCAGTCGTGGGTGAACAGGGAGTACAGGAGAGGGCTCAGAACGCACCCTTGTGGGGCCCCAGTGTTGAGGATCAGCGGGGAGGAGATGTTGTTGCCTACCCTCACCACCTGGGGGCGGCCCGTCAGGAAGTCCAGTACCCAGTTGCACAGGGCGGGGTCGAGACCCGGGGTCTCGAGCTTGATGACGAGCTTGGAGGGCACTATGCTGTTGAATGCCGAGCTGTAGTCAATGAACAGCATTCTCACATAGGTATTCCTCTTGTCCAGATGGGTTAGGGCAGTGTGCAGTGTGGTTGAGATTGCATCGTCTGTGGACCTATTTGGGCGGTAAGCAAATTGAAGTGGGTCTAGGGTGTCAGGTAGGGTGGAGGTGATATGGTCCTTGACTAGTCTCTCAAAGCACTTCATGATGACGGAAGTGAGTGCTACGGGGCGGTAGTCGTTTAGCTCAGTTACCTTAGCCTTCTTGGGAACAGGAACAATGGTGGCCCTCTTGAAGCATGTGGGAACAGCAGACTGGTATAGGGATTGATTGAATATGTTCGTAAACACACCGGCCAGCTGGTCTGCGCATGCTCTGAGGGCGCGGCTGGGGATGCCGTCTGGGCCTGCAGCCTTGCGAGGGTTAACACGTTTAAATGTCTTACTCACCTCGGCTGCAGTGAAGGAGAGACCGCAAGTTTTTGTTGCAGGCCGTGTCAGTGGCACTGTATTGTCCTCAAAGCGGGCAAAAAAGTTATTTAGTCTGCATGGGAGCAGGACATCATGGTCCATGACTGGGCTGGATTTCTTCCTGTAGTCCGTGATTGACTGTAGACCCTGCCACATGCCTCTTGTGTCTGAGCCGTTGAATTGAGATTCTACTTGTCTCTGTACTGACGCTTAGCTTGTTTGATAGCCTTGCGGAGGGAATAGCTGCACTGTTTGTATTCGGTCATGTTACCAGACACCTTGCCCTGATTTAAAAGCAGTGGTTCGCGCTTTCAGTTTCACGCGAATGCTGCCATCAATCCACGGTTTCTGGTTAGGGAATGATTTAATCGTTGCTATGGGAACGACATCTTCAATGCACGTTCTAATGAACTCGCACACCGAATCAGCGTATTCGTCAATGTTGTTGTCTGACGCAATACGAAACATGTCCCAGTCCACGTGATGGAAGCAGTCTTGGAGTGTGGAGTCAGCTTGGTCGGACCAGCGTTGGACAGACCTCAGCGTGGGAGCCTCTTGTTTTAGTTTCTGTCTGTAGGCAGGGATCAACAAAATGGAGTCGTGGTCAGCTTTTCCGATAGGGGGGCGGGGCAGGGCCTTATATGCGTCGCGGAAGTTAGAGTAACAATGATCCAAGGTCTTTCCACCCCTGGTTGCGCAATCGATATGCTGATAAAATTTAGGGAGTCTTGTTTTCAGATTAGCCTTGTTAAAATCCCCAGCTACAATGAATGCAGCCTCTGGATAAATGGTTTCCAGTTTGCAAAGAGTCAAATAAAGTTCATTCAGAGCCAACAATGTGTCTGCTTGGGGGGGATATATACGGCTGTGATTATAATCGAAGAGAATTCTCTTGGTAGATAATGCGGTCTACATTTGATTGTGAGGAATTCTAAATCAGGTGAACAGAAGGATTTGAGTTCCTGTATGTTTCTTTCATCACACCATGTCACGTTAGTCATAAGGCATACGCCCCCGCCCCTCTTCTTACCAGAAAGATGTTTGTTTCTGTCTGCGCGATGCCTGTTGGCTGCACCGCCTCGGATAGCGTCTCTCCAGTAAGCCACGTTTCCGTGAAGCAAAGAACGTTACAGTCTCTGATGTCCCTCTGGAATGCTACCCTTGCTCGGATTTCATCAACCTTGTTGTCAAGAGACTGGACATTGGCAAGAAGAATGCTAGGGAATGGTGTACGGTGTGCCCGTCTCCGGAGTCTGACCAGAAGACCGCCTCGTTTCCCTCTTTTTCGGAGTCGTTTTTTTGGGTCGCTGCATGGGATCCCCTCCGTTGTCCTGTTTGTAAGGCAGAACACAGGATCCGCGTCGCGAAAAACATATATTTGGTCGTACTGATGGTGAGTTGACGCTGATCTTATATTCAGTAATTCTTCTCAACTGTATGTAATGAAACCTAAGATGACCTGGGGTACTAATGTAAGAAATAACACGTAAAAAAAACAAAAACTGCATAGTTTCCTAGGAACGCGAAGCGAGGCGGCCATCTCTGTCGGCGCCGGAAGTAGTATCAGCTGCTAATGATGAGTTACTCTGGAATTCCACTGAAGTAGTTAACTTTTATTAAAACTTCTACATCATTTGAGGTAGTCCGAATGACAAATAAAATAGTGGTCTAATGGAGCAAAAAGAGTGTGGCTCACAGTTCAGCTTCATCCCCGTCACAATTGCATCAAAACCGAAAGTTACCTTACTACGTTACCCATAATGCACCAACACTACCCCCACTCTGGATGGTGATTAGATCTAACACCACTCCAACACTCATACAAAGGCACAATACCCAATGGTTTTCATTTCAGTTACATGGACATTAGATATGTTACCCCTTTGGGTTCTTGAAAGTTAACATTTTCTCTTCTTCTTTTCAGTCCACAAAGACCTCTGAACTTGTCCTGTTCAGTAATAACTCCACTTGAAGGAGCAAGTAGTCCATTTTCCCTAATTTCCCGAAAGCACATGGAGCGGTGGGTAGCACCATACAAGGGCTGTTGGTTTAAGAGGAGGATACCTAGAGAAAAGGAAGGCAAGTCAGTGGTTCCAGTACCTAGCAGTACATTATGTTGTTCCAGTATCTCTTCTGAAAAAGTAAGAAGGTTAACACTGTTCTATTTCAAGAATGTTACTTTCCGTTTACAGAAATACCTGGCTTTCTTCCCATACAAAATTATGGGAAGAAAGTTCCCAAAACATAAATGGCCTACGTCTCAATGCATAGAATATAAAACTGTCACAATTTACAGTCCCAACTACAACAGTGTGTTTTGTTCTTTTTTATTTTTTAACACACACATATATATTTAAATATTGTATATGGAATTCCAGTCTGATTCATATATATATTTTAGCAAAAACAGCAAATTGTTTACGTCCCAGAACAGTTTGTTTGTACAGTTCAGTTCAACATCAACACCCAATCAACTAACCGGTTCGGTGGCCTTTTGTTCCTCTTTGGCCACCCTGTGGGAGTCTGACCAAAGCAGGGTGAGTAACAGTCCATCCTTGGTCTTGTTGCATTATGCTACCCCCACTAGACTGAACTCCATCTGTTGTCGCAGACCCACTCACAAAATAAGTGGTATCAGAAGCAAGCTCTGCGTCCTTCTCACTACCTTTGTCACTTTTGTTCATCCATGATCAGGTTGGGTAGATCCAGATCAGAATCGTGGAGGCTTGCATCCAAATCATGCTACAAGATCTCTGCAGGTTGCCATGCTTCGGCGTGTGTGAACACCCAGCTGTTGTCTAGAGTCGTCCTGGAGTTGTACTGCTTGAGTTTGTATGACGTAAGGACCCTTATAGGATGGTAGGGGCTTCATAACTTTGTCCCGCACCCACTTTATACGATTAATTAAGTACCATACTGTGTCACCAACGTTGTTGTGTATCCTTGCAACATTCTTGTCATACTGCTTTTTGGCATGCTCCACAGACTGACCCAGCTCTTCCCTTGCATTCTGGTGAGTAAGTTCCAATCTGTCTTGTAGCTGTGTCACATACTGTGGAGGGGTCTTGGTGTGCTCATGATCGGGTGGCAAGCCAGCCACCAGGTCGATGGGTTCTGTTACTTCACTTCCAAAGGAGCGTCATGTTCGGAGTGAACTCTGTTGAGCTGTGCTTTGTTGCTCTATAGACCATCACGGAGAATGGAATCATGAGGTCCCGGTCCCAATGACAACGTTCTGTGGTGGTGGCTAAGATATTCTGTAGAGTGGCATTAAATCTTTCGATTTGCCTTTCTGATTGTGGTCTGATTCCTATTCCACACATTCTTTGGAAGACTTCAGACTCGAAGTTGGAGCCTTGATCGCTGTGGAGTGTCTGTGGGGCTCCGTAGCGACACCACCATTCAGCTGTCAGAACTTCAGCCACTGTCACAGCTTGATCGTTTTGCAGAGGGTAGGCTTCCACCCACTTTGTGAAATAGTCTTGAACCACCAATATGCAGCGATTGTAGCATTCTGTCTCATTCATGGGGCCCATGAGATCAATGGCGATCCTCTCCATGGGTACTTCCATGCAGACAGTGCCCATGGGTGCTTGGGGCTTCCTCGGAGGTCTGGCTTTAGCTGCACAGCTGGTACATGTACGAGACCATAGTGTGACATCCTCTCTCATTCGGTACCAGTAGTATCTTGTCTGCAGCCGGGCAAGTATGCGTTCCACGCCAAAGTGACCGGCTACTGGGCCGTCATGCATCTGCTTCATGATGTCCGACCAGAACACAAGAGGTCTGAGTATCTATGGGTAAAACACTGCACCTTCGGTACAGTAGAAGTGTCGTAAGAGAATGCCGTCTTTGGCACGAAAGGCGACACATCTCCCCATGATGGGCGGTCCTTCCTCGAGCCATCTCTTGACGGGGCCTATATCAGAGTCAGCCATCTGAGCTTGACATAATTCCTCAGTAGTCCATCCATGGAACAGAACAGTGTCACTTGCTTCAGTGAGGCAAATCTTTTCCATGTCCGATCTGTCATCTTCACTCTCCCGAACACCTGACTCCACGTCAACGGCAGCTCCAGGGAGTGTAGGCTGGGGTCTTCCCTTACCCCCCTGAACAGAGCTCCGTAGAAGTAGCTTCCACAGCATTATCTGCTATGCTGGAGCCGAAGTCACAGTGCACTTCCTGGTTCCTGAAACTGTCATTGTTCTGGGTAGGGTCCTGTACAGTGCAGGGGCAAGTCTGGCGGCAGGGCCTCCTGGACAGGACGTCAGCATTTTCGTGGTGGCGTCCTAGACGATGCATGACCGTGAAGCAAGACCAGGCTTCTCGAGCCACCCCGCCAGTTGACCTTCTGGTTCCTTCATCCTTATGAACCACCGAAAGCTGCTGTGGTCGGTGCGCACGATGAAGGGTCTTCTGAGCAGGTATTGACGACCGCCGGCTCCCATACGCTAGTACGCGTTCCTCACTGTCCTGCATTTGGGACAAGACGGCTCCAATACCGAAGTTGCTGGCGTCTGTATAAAGTTTGAGGTCACCGCTGTTGAGTGGATAGCCCAAATTGGGCGTGGTGGTGAGTAGCTTCTTTAATTCTTTGAACGCCTCCGGGCACTCTCAAGTCCACTGGAAACGAGCATGTCTCTTTGTAAGCTCATGAAGGGGCTTGTCTACAGCAGCAAAGTTTTTGACAAATCGTCGGCAGTACGAGGCCAGGCTACGAACTGACGGACTACTGAAACACAGGTAGGCTGGGGGCATTCTTGGACAGATTTTTCTGGTGATCTGTGGCGATGCCATGTTCAGAAACTATGTGTCCAAGGTAGGTAACCTGTCGGAACCCACTTGGAGGGTTTCAATTTCAGGTTGGCTTGGCGACACCGATCAACCACTTGTGCCAGGCATTGGAACATCTCCGGGACATCCCTTCCCAGGATGATGATGTCATCAACATATACGAGGCAGGTCTCCCATTGCATTCTAGCCAGGACGCCCTCAATTAGATGTTGAAACGTCGCTGGTGCGTTGCAGAGCCCAAAAGGCATCACATTCCACTCAGAGGCCCTTCCTGCTGCAGAAAGCGGCCGCCTTACGGGCCTTGGGGGTAAGCTCTACCTGCCAATAGCCTGACGCTAGGTCCAATGTGCTAAACCATTTGGCCGTTGACAGGGTATCGAGGATACGAGGAAGAGGATATACATCCTTAACAGTACGCTCATTTAGAGCCCTGTAAGTCCACACATAGACGGTATGTCTGGTCCTTTTGTGGCTTGGAGAGGCTACTCCAGTTTCAAGACTTTGCTGGATCTACTGGTCAGTTACTGCATCACAGGGGGCCCAGGAAATGTCTAAATGTCATGCTGTACAAGACTAGTGCGACCAATATCAGTGGGAAGAAGAAGAAATCCCCGTAGGTACTAAGGAGTTGAGCCAGCCCACAACTTTGTCTGCACTTAGCGCAGTAGAGTTTTCTGTTTACACCGACTGTAAGTGATCAGGAACTGCTGGGGAGACGAGACTAGTTTGTGGTGGCATGGAGGAAATATCAGTGGGTTGAACAACATCTGCAGCCTGGAAGAATCCGGCAGAGATGGTCGCCTCGCTTCGCGTTCTTAGGAAACGATGCAGTATTTTGTTTTTTTTATGTATTATTTCTTACACTGTTACCCCAGGAAATCTTAAGTCTTATTACATACAGCCGGGAAGAACTATTGGATATAAGAGCAATGTCAACTTACCAACATTACGACCGGGAATACGACTTTCCCGAAGCAGATCCTCTGTTTGGACCACCACCCAGAACAATGGATCGGAGGCGACCCAAAAGGGGCAGACGGAGAGTGGTCTTCTCATATGCCTTATGATTAACGAGTCGTGGTGTGTTCATAACAACATTCAGGAACTCAAGTCATTTTGTTCACCTGACCTAGAATTCCTTACAATCAAATGCCGGCCGCATTATCTACCAAGAGAATTATCGTTGATCATATTCACAGCCGTGGACTATGCAAACTGGAAACCACATATCCTGAGGCTGCATTTATCGTAGCTGGGGATTTTAACAAAGCTAATCTGAAAACAAAGCTCCCTAAATTTTATCAGCATATCAAATGCGTGACCCGGGCTGGCAGCATTTCTGGATCATTGTTACTCTAACTTCCACGATGCATACAAAGCCCTCCCTTGCCCTCCTTTCGGCAAATCTGACCACGACTCCATTTTGTTGCTCCCAGCCTATAGACAGAAACTAAAACGGGAAACTCCCGTGCTCGGTTCTGTTCAACGCTGGTCCGACCAATCTGATTCCACACTTCAAGATTGTTTCGATCACGTGGACTGGGATATGTTCCGGATAGCCTCAGACATTGATGTATACACTGATTTGGTGAGCGAGTTTATTTTGATGGCAGCATTCGCACAGAACTGAAAGCGCGAACCCAATGCTTTTATTCATGGCAAGGCGACCGAAAACAACATAACCGAATACAAAGAGTGTAGCCATTCCCTCTGCAAGGCAATCAGACAAGCTAAGCGTCAGTATAGAGACAAAGTAGAGTCGTAATTCAACGGCTCAGACACGAGACATATGTTGCAGGGTCTACGGTCAATCACGGATTACAAAAGAAAACCAGTCCCGTCGCGGACACCGACGTCGTGCTCCCAGACAAAGTAAACAACTTCTTTGCTCGCTTTGAGGACAATACAGTGCCACTGACACGGCCCGCTTCCAAAACCTGCGGGCTCACCTTCACTGCAGCCAACGTGAGTAAAACATTTAAACGTGTTAACCCTCGCAAGGCCGCCGGCCCAGACGGCATCCATAGCTGCGTCCTCAGAGCATGCGCAGACCCAGCTGGCTGGTGTGTTTACGGACATATTCAATCAATCCCTATCCCAGTCTGCTGTTCCCACATGCTTCAAGAGGGCCACCATTTTTCCTGTTCCCAAGAAGGCTAAGGTAACTGAGCTAAATGACAATCGCCCCGTAGCACTCACTTCCATCATCATGAAGTGCTTTGAGAGGATCATATCACCTCCACCCTACCTGACACCCTAGACCAGTCCTTCTCAAATAGTGGGGCGCGCCCCCCCTGGGGGGGCTCGGAGCCATGCCAGGGGGGGCGCGTGTGATCCCAGGGAACATGCTTTTTTTTGCCGCAGGGAGTATGGTTTTTTGCACCGAATAAGAACACACAGCAGGAGATATGAAGTGCAGATAACAAACCCTTAAGAGACACCATGGAAAAATATTTAACAGGGATGAAAAGAAAGGTGGAGGGAGACGGAGATAATGAGACAAACGTAAGTCTCCCGAAAGCTAAGACGAGGAAATATGACGAAGCGTATTGGCTTCACTGTGACTATGGTGGGAGACGAGGAAGACCGGTATGTTTACTGTGTCTAAAAATGTTGACAGCGGACAGCATGAAGCCAAATAAATTAAGGCGTCACTTAAAGACATTACACCCCAATCACGCTGATAAGCCGCTTGAGTTTTTTCAACGAAAACGTGCCGAATATTGCCAACAATCGTCCCGCTTTGTGAACACAACTTCAGTAAACCAGCAAGCACTGTTAGCATCATATAAGGTGGCGTACCAAATTTCTCAGTGCAAAAAAAAACACTCCATAGCAGAGGAGCTGATACTGCCTTACAGCATTAGACATGGTCTCTGTCATGCTGGATGACGCAAGTGCTGCAAAAATAAGAAACTATCCCTCTGTCCAATGACACTGTCGCCAGATGTATAAATGACATTGCTAACGATCTTAAAGAACAGCTGGTAGATTAACTCAAAGACAAATGTTTTGCCTTACAGTTCGATGCTGAGTGGACACACTGTGTTATACACACAGAAGCACTGGCATCAAGGCACCTTTCCTCTGAATTAAGTGAGGTTATGATTGACATTGTAGGTGTAGTCAATTTTATAAAGATCAGACCACTAAAATAAAAACAAGAGTCTTCTCTGCTATCTGTGAGGAGATGGGAGCTGAACATCAAGCTGTGCTGTTTCACAGTGAAGCAAGGTGGCTGTCACAAGCAAAAGTATTGTCTCAAGTTTTTGAGCTCAGAGAGCAGATGATGTTTTTGGAGCAGGAGCACGACCTTGCAGAAAAATTTAGTGATGAGAACTTTCTGGCAAAACTGGCCTACCTGAGTGACATATTTGGAAAGCTAAATTAACTAAATCTACAGCTTCAAGGGAAAGATAAACACCTCGCTCAGGTCACAGACAAGATCAGCTCTTTCACTCGAAAGCTTGCAATGTGGGGCAGGCGACTTGATGAAGGAAATACTGATTCATTCGAGAACCTGCATGAATTTGTTGACACTACTGACTATGATGCCACCTCAGTGATTCCATATATTAAGGAGCATCACTGATGGGATTCTTTAAAAAGTACTTCCCTGAAAACAGTTCCCAATATGACTGGGTGAGAGATCCTTTCATTGCACCAGCTCCAACTGGTTTCAGCTCTGCAGAGGAGGACCAGTTCATTGATATGACGTCTGACACCACATTGAGACTGAGGTTCACATCACAGACACTGAGTGAATTCTGGCTGAGTGTAGAGAGGCAGTATCCACTCCTAGGGCAGAGGGCCATGGGCATTCTTCTTCCTTTTGCAACATCTTATCTTTGTGAGACTGGCTTCTCTGCTGTTGCTGCACTGAAGACCAAGTGCAGGTCCCAGCTAACGTTGAGCAGGAGCTGAGAGTTGCAGTATCATGCTTCAAACCCCGCTTCGAAAAGCTGTGCTCTGCAAAACTTGCTCATTGTAGCCATTAATCCTGCACAAATTGTTTTATTCATTTTTGTTTTATAGGTCAGTGTTTCATATATTGTGCTCCTGAGTTAATGTTGCTGATCAAATTGAATGTATTATTATTATTTATTGATTATATTTCTTTTTTTTTTTCAGGCAAATTGATGCACTTTGTCTTTTCTGTTACAGACTAAAAAACAACGTTAATAAAGTTATTATTTGTTGTAAGTTGATCTATATTTCTTTCTTTGTTTTTTTGTTTTCTTTAATGTTAATAAGGATACAATGTTATGCAGAGGTGTACTTTTAACAATTTTATAGACAAATTATACTATTTACAGTCGTGGCGGAGAGTTGGGGGGCGCGAAATGTTCACTTCTTCCTGGGGGGGGGGGGGGGGGGTAACAGAAAATAGAAAATGCCCTAGACCCACTCCAATTTGCTTACTGCCCCAATAGGTCCACAGACGAAGCAATTCGCAATCACACTGCACACTGCCCTAACCCATCTGGACAAGGGGAATAGCTATGTAAGAATGCTGTTCATCGATTAGAGCTCAGCATTTAACGCCATAGTACCCTCCAAACTCGTCATTAAGTGTGAGACCCTGGGTCTCGACCCCATCCTGTGCAACTGGGTCCTGGACTTTCTGACGGGCCGCCCCCAGGTGGTGAGGGTAGGAAACAACATCTCCACCCCGCTGATCCTCAACAATGGGGCCCCACAAGGGTGCGTTCTTTGAGCCACTTTCTGTTCACCTCGCTATCATCCAGAAGGCGAGGTCAGTACAGGTGCATCAAAGCTGGGACCAAGAGACTGAAAAACAGCTTCTATCTCTTGGCTATCAGACTGTTAAACAGCCATCACTAACATGGGTGGCTGCTGCGTGGCTGCTGCCAACACACTGACTCTAATCTAGCCACTTTAATAATAAAAAAATTGGATGTAATACATGTATCAAGTTCAAATAGGTGCCATTAATACATGAAATGAGTGGAGGACAGGAGCCTCTTAAAGAAGAAGTTACAGGTCTGTCATAGTTGAAGTGTACCTATGATGAAAATTCTCATCTTTTTAAGTGGGAGAACTTGCACAATTGGTGGCTGACTAAATACTTTTTTGCCCCACTGTACATATTCTTATTCAATCCTTTGTGTGTATAAGGTAGTTGTTGTGAAATTGTTAGATATTGCACGGTCAGAACTAGAAGAACAAGCATTTCGCTACAATCGCATTAACATCTGCTAACCATGTGTATGTGACCAATCAAATTTGATTTGATACTGCCCTTTTTTACTTTCACTGACTCGGTTGTAGAGCCTGATTGGGGATTTGATTATTGGTCTGTTCGTCAACCACAAACCTTTTCAATTAATCATTTAGTTGGGTTTAGTACCACGTTGCCTCTGACAGGTTCACGGAAGTGTGCGTTCCCAGGCACAATGTACTCACACCCTGATTAGAGAACGGCTGCGCATGCTATTCTTATGACATGCACCTTTGGTCTGTTCTTTGCGTTGAAGTAGGGCACCTGTTCACCAAACAGCACAGTCCTCTGGCTCCCGAAATCAAGGCATGCCTGTGACTGCTCCTTCTGAGTAGTTTATTCGTCTTCACTGTCAGATGAGATATCTTAATGTACACGCCTGGTCTGCCTACCACGTAAACTGGATCTTGCTCACTTGGGGCGAGACTGTTTTCATCATTACCTTCAGTGTGCAGAGCATCACTACGGATACATCCATGGCTGTCCTGCGACTTTGAGCGGTGGTTTTCCACAGGAGGCATGACTGGAGAGGAGAGCAGAGCTGCTGGCATCCTGTGTGGGTAATGGGAGTAAACAGCATTAGAGTTGAAAGGGTTAGTGCATCGAGTATACAGCATTTCAGTAATTGGCTGAAACACATTTCCAGAGATAGCATTTTTAGGTGAGCATCTATCATGCCAGCTGGCATAGTTTTGGTTCTGACTTAGCTGTGATTCGATTCCACTGTCACCCCCAATTCCGTTTTTCACATGAGACTTGAATGGATTCGTTTCTCTCCTTGGCTGTTTAGCTGATATCTTTGACTCACAGCATGAGCATGAGCCATATTAGCTGCGGTGAGCTGCATATTAGCTACATCTGAACTTGGCATACAGTTACTGTTAGCATTTGCAACATCATTCGCTCATCCAGTCGGCAAATGAGATTTGTGATTGCCTTTCATCAGTCGCTATTTAGCGACATGAATGGGCTTGAGTAGCACATTGAATCCTCAGGCAATTTATCTCTCGTAATAACACATTTCCTGTGTGAAGTCACCATTTTACAACTTTAGCTAGAACATCAGCCACCACTCAGACAATGATGATTAACTTTATTAGCCGTTGTCTCGTGAAAGTCAAATTGGAGATTTTTGGTTTCACCCGCCGTGTCTTTGAATGATCGGATGATCTCTGCTTGTGTATTTCCCACCGTAATGCATGGAGGTGGTGGTGTTATGGTGTGGGGTTGTTTTGCTGGTGACACTGTCTGTGATTTATTTAGAATTCAAGGCACACTTAACCAGCATGGCTTCCACAGCATTATGCAACAATACCCCATCCCATCTGGTTTGGGCTTAGTGGGACTATCATTTGTTTTTCAACAGGACAATGACCCAAAATACACCCCCAGGCTGTGTAAGGGCTATTTTACAAAGAAGGAGAGTGGTGCTGCATCAGATGACCTTATTTTTGTTTAACACTTATTTGGTTTCTACATGTATCCATATGTGTCATTTCATAGTTTTGATGTCTTCACTATTATTCTACATTGTAGAAAATAGTAAAAAATAAAATAAAAACCTTGAATGAGTAGGTGTTCTAAAACTTTTGACCGGTACTGTCCAATTTCATGAAATACATAAAAAATAAATGAAAGGTGGACTCAATAATAAAGGATCTGTAAAATGTAGTCTGGATGAACTTGTCCACCTCAAAAGAGCTCTATCCGTTCTCCCCAATTAAGGTGCCACCAACCTCCTGTAATTGAGACACAGACCATTCAAATATCTCTATCTTAAACAGATGCTTTTTTATGGGGATTTTTTTAATGCTAATTAGATTTCCACAGGGGAGTGGACATTGACTCTAGGGGTATCAGACCGTGATACAGTGTCTTGGGAAGTTTTCAGACCCCTTGACTTTTTCCACATTTTGTTAGGTTACAGACTTATTCTAAAATTGATTTAACCTTTATTTAACTTCTTGGTGACAGGGGGCAGTATTTTCACGTCCGGATAAAATATATGCCCAAATTCAACTGCCTGCTACTCATCCCCAGAAGTTAAGATATGCATATTATTAATAGATTTGGATCGAAAACACTCTGAAGTTTCTAAAGCTGTTTGAATCATGTCTGTGAGTATAACAGAACTTATTTTGCAAGGACAAACCATTCAGATTTTTTTTTTTGAGGTCACTCTCTTTTCAATGGGTTTTCATTTGGAATCCATCATTTAGACCTTCTTGCAGTTCCTATCACTTCCACTGGATATCAACAGTTTTTAGAAATTGGTTGAGGTTATTCCTTTGTGTAATGAAGAAGTACGGCCATCTTGAACGAGGGTCACTTGAAGTGTACTGTTAGATCAGAAAGCATGCTTCAGTTTGTTTTCTTCCTGTATTGAACACAGATCATCCCGTCTTCAATTTGATTGATTATTTACGTAAAAAAAATACCTAAAGTTGTATTACAAAAGTAGTTTGAAATGTTTTGGCAAAGTTTACAGGTAACCTTTGAGATATTTTGTAGTCACGTTGAGCATGTTGGAACCAGTGTTTTTCTGGATCAAACGTGCCAAATTATTGGACATTTTGGATATATATCGACAGAATTAATTGAACAAAAGGACCATTTGTGATGTTTATGTGACATATTGGAGTGCCAACAAAAGAAGCTCGTTAAAGGTAAGGCATGAATTATCATTTATTTCTGCGTTTTGTGTCGTGTCTGCAGGGTTGAAAAATACTTTTCTCTCTTTGTTTACTATGGTGCTATCCTCAGATAATAGCATCGTTTGCTTTTGCCGAAAAGCCTTTTTGAAATCTGACTTGTTGGCTGGATTCACAACAAGTGTAGCTTTAATTTGCTATCTTGCATGTGTGATTTAATGAAAGTTAGATTTTTATAGTAATTTATTTGAATTTGGCGCTCTGCATTTTCCCTGGCTTTTGGCCATATCCCAGAGAGGTTAACTTGGCAAGTCAGTTAAGAACAAATTCTTAATTACAATGATGTGTGCCTCCCTATGGGACTCCCAATCACGGCCGGATGTGATACAAACTGGATTTGAACCAGGTACTATAGTGACGCCTCTTGCACTGAGATTAATTACGTACCTTAGATCGATGAGCCACTCAGGAGCAAAAACTGGTTTTCAGAAAATTTTGCAAATGAATAAAAAATAAAAAAACTGATATCACATTTACATACAGTTGAAGTAGGAAGTTACATACACTTAGGTTGGAGTCATTAAAACTAGTTTTTCAACCACTCCACACATTTCTTGTTGACAAACTATAGTTCTGGCAAGTCGGTTAGGACATCTACTTTGTGCATGACAAAAGTCATTTTTACAACAATTGTTTACAGAAAGATTGTTTCACTTATAATTCACTGTATCACAATTCCAGTGGGTCAGAAGTTTATATACACTAAGTTGACTGTGCCTATAAACAGCTGTGATGATGTCATGGCTTTAGAAGCTTCTGATAGGCTAATTGACATAATTTGAGTCAATTGGAGTTGTACCTGTGGATGTATTTCAAGACCTACCATCAAACTCAGTGCCTCTGCTTGACATCATGGGGAAATCAAAATAAATCAGCCAAAAATTGTAGACCTCCACAAGTCTGGTTCATCCTTGGGAGCAATTTCCAAACGCCTGAAAGTACCATCTGTGCAAACAATAGTACACAAGTGTAAACACCATGGGACCACGCAGCCGTCATACCGCTCAGGAAGGAGACCTGTTCGGTCTCCTGTGGATTAATGTATTTTGGTGCGAAAAGTGCAAATCAATCCCAGAACAACAGCAAAGGACCTTGTGAAGATGCTGAAGGAAACATGCACAAAAGTATCTATATCTGTCACACCCTGACCTGAGTATTCTTTGTTTTCTTTATTGTTTTGGTTAGGTCAGGGTGTGACATGGGTGATGTATGTGTTTTTTGTACTGTCTAGGGGTTTTGCAGGGTTTTGGGGTTGTTTACTATCTAGGTGTTTTTATACTGTATGTCTATGGTTGCCTACATTGGTTCTCAATTAGAGGCAGGTGTGTATCGCCTCTGATTGGGAACCATATTTAGGCAGCCATCTTCTTTGGGTATTTTGTGGGTTATTGCCTATGTCTAGTTGCCTGTGTCTGCACTGTTTATATAGAGCGTCACGTTCGTTTGTTGTTTTGTAAGTTTGTTTTAGTGTTCTTTCTTCATTAAATATAGAACATGTATTCATATCACGCTGCGCCTTGGTCTCCTTTTTACGACGATCGTGACAATATCCACACCAAAACGAGTCCTATATTGACATAACCTGAAAGGCCGCTCAGCAAGGAAGAAGCCACTGCTACAAAACCTCTATAAAAAAGTCAGACTATGGTTTGCAACTGCAAATGGGGACAAAGATGGTACTTTTTGGAGAAATGTCCTCTGGTCTGAAACCAAAATAGGACCGTTTGGCCATAATGACCATCGTTATGTTTGGAGGAAAAAGGGGGAGGCTTGCAAGCCGAAGAACACCATCCCAACCTTGGAGCACAGGGGTGGCAGCATCATGTTGTTGGGGTGCTTTGCTGCAGGAGGGACTTCACTTCACAAAATAGATGGCATTATGAGAAGGAAAATTATGTGGATATATTGAAGCAACATCTCAAGACATCAGTCAGGAAGTTAAAGCTTGGTCGCAAATGGGTCTTCCAAATGGACAATGACCCCAAGCATGCTTCCAAAGTTGTGGCAAAATGGCTTAAGGACGACAAAGTCAAGGTATTGGAGTGGCCATCACAAAGCCCTGACCTCAATCCTATAGAACATTTGTGGGCAGAACTGAAGAAGCGTGTGCGAGCAAGGAGGCCTATGAACCTGACTCAGTTACACCAGCTCTGTCAGGAGGAATGGGCCAAAATTCCCCCAACTTATTGTGGAAGGCTACCCAAAACGTTTGACCCAAGTAAAAACATGTGAAGGCATTGCTACTAAATACTAATTGAGTGTATGTACATTTCTGACTCACTGGGAATGTGAGGAAAGAAATAAAAGCTGAAATAAATAATTCTCTCTACTATTATTCTGACATTTCACATTCTTTAAATAAAGTGGTGATCCTAACTGACAGGGAATTTTTACAAGGATTAAATGTCAGGAATTGTGAAAAACTGAGTTTAAATGTAATTGGCTAAGGTGTATGTAAACTTCCGACTTCAACTATTTAGGTATTTAGACCCTCTTCTCAGTATTTTGTTGAAGCGATTACAGCCTTGAGTCTTCTTGGGTATGATGCTACAAGCTTGACACACCTGTATTTGGGGAGTTTCTCCCATTCTTCTCTGCTGATCCTCTCAAGTTCTGTCAGGTTGCATGGGGAGCTTTGTTACACAGCTATTTCCAGGTCTCTCCAGAGATGTTCGATTGGACTCAATTCTGGGCTCTGGTGGGGCCACTCAAGGTCATTCAGAGACTTGTTCCGAACCCACTCCTGCATTGTGTTGGCTGTGTGCTTAGGGTCATTGTCCTGTTGGAAGGTGAACCTTCACCCTCGTCTGAGGTCCTGAGTGCTCTAGAGCAGGTTTTCATCAAGGATCTCTCTGTACTTTGCTCAGTTCATCTTTCCCTCAATCCTGGCAAGTCCGTTAAGAACAAATTCTTATTTACAATAACGGCCTTCCGGGGAACAGTGGGGCTACAGGTAGCCTAGCGGTTAGAGCGTTGGGTCAGTAACCGAAAGGTTGCTGGATCTAATCCCAGAGCTGACTAGGTAATAATCTGTCGTTCTGACCCTGAACCCACTGTTCCCTGGTAGGCCGTCATTGTAAATAAGAATTTGTTCTTAAATGACTTACAGCTGTAATCGCAGCAAAAGGTGGCGCTACAAAGTATTAACTTAAGGGGGCTGAATAATTTTGCACGCCCAATTTTTCAGTTTTTGATTTGTTAAAAAAGTTTGAAATATCCAATAAATGTCGTTCCACTTCATGATTGTGTCCCACTTGTAGTTGATTCTTCACAAAAAAAATACAGTTTTATATCTTTATGTTTGAAGCCTGAAATGTGGCAAAAGGTCGCAAAGTTCAAGGGGGCCGAATACTTTCGCAAGGCACTGTATGTATATAACATTCTATTGGTTGCAAGATTTTGTATAATCATTTAAATTGAAAAACTCAAAGTTTTGTGTATCAGTACATTAACCATGTGCCATGAAATCGGTACATCAAAAATCTCTTCCCAACTATTTAGCTATCTATATGGCCCAGCTGTCAATTGTTTTATCCTTAAATGAAACTGGTATACTTTTTTATTCATCACAATTATCTTTAACCAATTTTGGTCTTTAATGAAGGGCCGACAGACAAGTTGCCTTTTCCATTTTTGCAGTAATGCTGCAATTAGTTGGTTGTAATTTTGGGTGGAGCTGCATGTATGAAATAACTCCACCAGTCCTATTTATGATATAATTTACAAAGATTATTCTGTTATTTAAAATTCAATTAGTACATTTGAGTTTAACCATAATTGTCACGCCTGCTCCCGCTCCCCCTCTCTGGCGCTCGAAGGTGCCAGGTGGCCCTTCATTGCGCACACCTGTCACCTTCGTTACACGCATCAACCTTCAGCATCAGTTTTTTGTTTTGGTTGGTGACGTAGTGGGGACTGGGGGTGCTTCATGCTGGCTCGAGAGGTTTCCTTGCATCGGTTGGCTCGGCAGGTTCGTACCCCACGTCATGCCTCAGCCAGTTGGTCAGGCTCCCACGCTTCAGCCGGCTTGTCAGGGTTCCATGCCTCGGTCGGCCAGTCAGGCTCGCCCAGGTGGGATGCCGGGTGTCTGTTCCCACTCCCCCTCTGGCGCTCGAGGGCGCGTATCAGCGCTCCATTGGACTCACCTGGACTCCTTCGTTTTGCTGATTGCCCCTCTATATATGTCCTTACAATAATAGTTGTTGTAATATTTGTTCTGTCTTTTGTGGTGGATTAAACTGAAATTGAAACCAACTTTTGATGTATTACAATATACAGTGGGGCAAAAAAGTATTTGGTCAGCCACCAATTGTGCAAATCACATTGTAGAATTTTTTAATGAATTTATTTGCAGATTATGGTGGAAAATAAGTATTTGGTCAATAACAAAAGTCTAACAAAACAACCCCCCCAAAATATGTTATCATCAATATCTCTCTTCATTTGTGTAAGTGCTGTGCTTGTTGAATGTCCTTCCCTATAAGTGTGCTGAAAGTCTGTTGTGAATTTGTTTCCTGAAAAATAGCATTGTATCTGGTCAAATGCATTTTTTTTCCCAGAAGTTTTCTAAGGGTTGGTAACAGGCTGATTGGTCAGCTATTTGAGCCAGTAAATTGGGCTTTACTATTCTTAGATAGCAGAATTACATTTGCTTCCCTCCAGGCCTGAGGGCACACACTTTTTAGTAGTTTTAAATTGAACATGATATGCCATTGATGGGTTCGGATTTCTAAACTTTAAATATTATTAATCATTAGTTAAGTTAGAGACATGAGGGGTGCTATAGTCTAGGGTCTACACCAGAAGTGAATGGGTATCTGTAGGAGGAATGTATGTGATCAGTGCAATTAAGTTTGGAATGTACTGAGTGTAGGGAAAATGATCACATGTGGCAGCACTGATAAGGGGAGAGAGCCGTGGATTAGTGATGAAGGGGATCGAGGTCAGTTCAGGTCACATTAAGGGAGAAGGAAGAGTGTATTGCCCGTATCACTTAATTTCCTGCCTAGCAATAAATTGGGATATATGGGTAATTCTGCAACTACGGGAACTTTTATGTCCACAGGGTCAATTTTGTGGATGTTATAAAATTCTTTATTCGTTAAGTTCACACTACAATCACGCCATGTTTTTTTCAACACCTCTCTATCAAGTATTTTAGCTACTTTTCAGATGCATTTTATACCTCAATTTCACTTTTTTGCCCTTGTCCCTGACAGACTTTCGAGCTTCTACTGTGTTTTTCTATGAAAAAACATGAATAATTACACATTAATGTAATGTTATCTTCTAGAGAAAGAGTCAATTAAATAAAATCTATATCAATATTTATTGTGCGTATGCCCTTTATATTGTTATTTACACAAAATATACCCGTCCTTTGGTAGTGGTGTCATTTCCACCACTGAGAGCAAATTCCTCTTTAATAAAGTTTTGTCAAGAGAATGTTAATTGAGTTACCATGGAAACATTGCGACACTGACGCACATGGCTGCAGAGGACAGTTGTTCCAGATGTGATGTCCAGAAGTTGAAGAAAAATCTAGGTAAATGTTGCTTGTGTAGAGAATATTTTTATTATCAGTCATTTCCAACCGGGCTGTAATTTGTGGTAGAATTGAGATTTTTAAAATATATATGATGTATTTAGTCTAAACCATATGCTAGCTGTAATACTGGCCAAAGCATGCTAAGCAGTCTGTCATTTTTCTCCAAAAACAGCAGAAGTTTCATTTCCATCACAAACTTAACTGTGATGGAAATGACAGAACGTGGTGGAAATGACAAAAATCCATTTTCTTTAGGCTTATTTAATCATGTTTTAAATGACTGTAATCTAGAAAATGCACCAAGGTGTGCACAATTGCAAACCTTAAGTAGTATTTTTCTTTGTTTTTAGAAGATGCCACAAAAAACAGCATAGAGGTCACAGACATAAAAACGAAATAAAAAATGATCCAGAAACATCTGCAAAAAGACGGGGAGAGATACTGGAAGAAAAAAGAGAAGGGATAAGTGATATCTATCTATGAACTTACAAAGCGAGAACAAAGAAGCAAGACTTTAAAGAGAACAGTTGCATTGGAGATCTACCTATCAGGCAACGCAACACCTTAGTCACCAGATGACTTGCAGCCAGAACATGAGGCCATCTTACCTGCCCTGATGCACGCCCTGATTTATTTATTTTTTTCACCTTTATTTAACCAGGTAAGCTAGTTGAGAACAAGTTCTCATTTGCAACTGCGACCTGGCCAAGATAAAGCATAGCAGTTTGACACATATAACAACATAGTTACACATGGAATGAACAAGACATACAGTCAATAATACAGTAGAAAAAAAGAAAACAAAGTCTATATACAGTGAGTGGAAATAAGGGAGTTAAGGCAAGAAATAGGCCATGGTGGCGAAGTAATTACAATATGGCAATTAAACACTGGAATGGTAGATGTGCAAAAGATGGATGCGCAAGTAGAGATACTGTGGTGCAAAAGGAGCTAAATAAATAAATACAGTATGAGAATGAGGTAGATAGATGGGCTGTATACAGATGGGCTATGAACAGGTGCAGTGATCTGTGAGCTGCTCTGACAGCTGGTTCTTAAAGCTAGTGAGCTGCTAGCTGATACCCCTTCCTCATCATCTACAACAGGAATGAGAAGTCTAATACTTGCTGGAAGGAAAAAGGTTGGAAGAGTTTGCTCAAAAACATAGAGATCTTTGCATGACATATGTCAAACTTGATAAAGCTTAACGGAAAACTGAGAAATACAAAAAAAGGTATGATCAACTGATGAAGAAAATGGATAGACAAGATTCCCTAAAGACAAAACAGAAAAAAAAGGGAACTCCGAAGATCTTGAGAAGGATTTTATGGTTTTAAAATGACATCATTGCAGAGTTTAAGCAAAAGTATCAAAAAATGTGCAGTGCCAACGACAAACAAGTGGCTTCAAAAATGCTTAGAGGCAACATCCTGAGAAAGTATGGCCTGGTCAAAGCTGCAAACAGAGAATTTGGATTTTCAGTAAAAGCAATGAGAGCAAATGAAAACAGGCCAACAAGTCTTCAATATTCTAGGAAAAAGCAGTGTAACATAATTAGCACAGCCACAGAAGAGAAAATCACTAGATTCTATGAACATGATGTCAACAGTAGAGCAACAATTGGGAGAAAGGACACACTAACGAGGAACAAGAAAAAAAATCAGAAGCTCTTCTTGAATGGCACAATTCAGAACCATTATCAGGATTTTAAGAGGGAATATTCAGAGATTAAAATGTACTACTATGAATCCTTTAAAATACGTATTTTGGGGTTGTCAAGACAACAATCCAGGATAGGGACACATGCCTCTGCAAAACCCACGCCAACCTCCAATTCATGGTGGGCAAACTACAACATCACAAGTGATCAGCTGCAGCAACAATCAAACCTTATTGAGTCTTTGTGCTGTGAGAACCTGAAGAAAGAGTGCATGTACACAGAGTTCTCCCTTTGCCAAGCCAAAGAGCTTAAACATTTTCCTTTGATGCTGTTGAGCAGACATGGTGGTTTGAGTGGAAAAATAAAGCTGAAGAGAGAGAGAAGGAAAAACAAAGAGGGAAACATGGAGAAGTTTACTGTCCATTTGACACTATAAGAAAAGGTGTGTGGCACACTCCATATTCTACTGGAGGACTTCTCCAAAGGATTGAAAGAGAAGTTGGGGAAACACATGTACAACATTCGACACCAATACTCCAAACTGATAGAATTAAAAGAGTATCTGTGGAAAGAGATCATTGCGCATATTGACTTTGCAGAGAACTCAGGGTTGCAACTTTCACTGGGAATGGGGGGGGGCATGTCCCCCTCACATTCTGAAATTGTATTTTTGTCCCCTCCAGTTTTATCCTTTGAATGAGATGCAAAATGAGGCAACGGTGTGCTTTAGGACCTCCGAGTGGTCCGGTAGGCTGTTTGGAGTGTTTATTCAACTGGATAAAACAAATTCTAATAATTACTTCAACCCCACTTCTAAAACCAAAGTTGTGCCAATACACCAGTGAAATCCAGGCCGTTCACTTTGGTGATTCTCACATGCAGGTGACCCTCCACACCTGTGTTGGACATACCACAAATGATACAGTTTCACTTTGCTCACTGAGCTCTTCTATGCGGATGACCCCTCTGCAATCTGGGCTCATCTCTCAAAAACACTGGCCTACTTCCTTGACCTCTGCCCACGTTTGGAATCTTACTTTTTCTTAAATTAATTAAATGTTCTACAGTGGTTGTTCAAAATGTTTGCAGTAAAATATTGCTTTCAAGTTTTTTTGTTTTTTCATAGATTTCATTTCCACCACACTTTGTCATTTCCACCACACCCACAATTTTACGTAAATTAGTATATTGTGTATAATTTACATTGATTGATTTGTTTTAGATAGGGAAATTATATGGTTGTTATCATAATCTCACAAAAAGGTTAGGTGGAAATATCTTATTTTTTTAATGATAAATATTTTCAACTGTCTCAAAGACAAGTTTATATATTCAAGCATTGTGTTGAATTATTAATTTGAGGAAAACCTTTTCAAATAATATTCAATGCAAGTTAATGTACAAATGTATAAGAAATGTGTTATAAAAGAATTGTATGATATTTCATTTTCAACTAAAATGGATGTTTAATGATGTGATGGAAATTTGTCTATGGCTGTCTGAGAAAAATGATAAATCAATTCCTGCATAGTACGATTGCAGCCATTATCAGATATTATTTATAGACAAATCAAAGACAATTATTATACTGGTAAAATGGTGTTTCAATACATTTTAATTTCTGAATGCCTGCTGGGCCAAAGTGCCCAAAGTTGCAGAATCACCCATATATACCACCACTGGTGGAACCATGTCTTTGACTGTTCAGCTGTTCGATCCTTAGGGATGAATAATCTTGGTTTAAGATTTCATAGCGTCCGTCGAGTTCTTACTCTGAAATTCAGAACAGTTGGCACTGCGAGCAGGGTTCAGCAGGATTCATAGTCAAACCAGAGTGTCCAGATCAATAGAGCAGGAGCTGGCAACAAACAAGGTAGGCACAGTTCCTACACCTGTTTCCACTAATTTTGACAATCTTGGGGAGATGAGAATCGTAGACTGAACAATTATAGGATACGGACCTAGAAAGCCTGAGTTTATTCAGTAGGCCCATTGTGTAACGATCAGTTGTAAATACATGGTGTAGGGTAGGTTCCTTTAAGGACAGGTCCAGAGTGGAGGTTTTCCTCTACGAGATCCAGGTAAAATATGGTGTAGGGTAGGTTCCTTTAAGGATAGGTCCCGAGTGGAGGTTTTCATCTGCAAGATCCAGTGTAGGGTTGGTTCCGTATAGGATAGATCCCTAGTGGGGGTATTCCCCTGCGAGATCTGTAAGAGGGACGAAAGTCCCAGCCATAGTGGAAGTGAGGCAGCAGAGTGTATGTGGATAGTGATAAAGAGTTGCCTATAAATTCTGAAAGAAAGCCACAGTCATGATTAAAAGAAGGTAGCAATATGGAGAGAGGTTGGCTTATGCCCTATTGCGGATTATGTGGAAAAAAGAAAACAAGTGTGAATAATTTTGGTAAGGTGTATTATCAACAACAGTGATATTTGAGGCACAACACTGGAATAAGACATTAATTAGGTCATGCGTATTCTCCAGCAATACATTTGCAGACGCTATATTATTGGTTCTAATACAAGGTATGAAGTGCTGTGACCAATTAATAGGCACAAATATCCTAACTATTCTACCGGGAAGTTGGTAGCGCTACCTTGGAAAACAGTTAATAGAAGGTGGGGTTTAGAGATTGGAGTGAAGAAGTCTAAACATCCTGGACACCGTCCGGGGAAGCGTCAGAATAATAACTATTGAAATGGCGACCGGCGGACCCGATGCTCCCAGTAAAGCAGGGCTAGAAGAAGAGAAGTTTAATAGAGCCATAGAGGTGCTGAAAAAGTCACACGTGCAGAATGCACTTGAGCAATTCGGCTCAAATATGGGAAAATTTTGCAAACTGGATAAAATTGGTCAGCAATTCCCGGCTAACAGAAAATTCCAATCTAATAGAGAATTCCGGTAGGCAATTGTGACTTGGCACAATGACATAAAACCAGAATCAAAAGCGCAATATACCAACGTTTTGATGTCAGCGTTCTATCAATAAAAATTACAAACCGATAAACCCGGAATTAGTAGATGTACTCAGCCTCAGAAAAACTGGGTACGTGAGTACATTGATGGAATATGTACGTTGGCTTTGATGGTAGGATATTTGACCAGCATTCTCACTGGAATGAAATAGTACAAGCGGTGTGGAGAGAGAAGCTAATTCCGTTTACTCCGCAGATGTATGAGCTGTTAATGCAGCCACAGTGAAAGTCACTAACAGTGGTTTCAATGGCCCAAGTAAGACAAGGAAACAGGGAGGAAAGGTGTGGGGCTATTGGTCACTGGAAAAGAGAGTGTAAGGTAGGAATTGAGCCCGCTGCATTCAGGGATACAAGCATTGCATCTTTGTCAAAACAACAGCAACAAATCCTTTTGAAAGCAGCGGGACAGGAAAATGTTACATAGCAGTGTATGGCCTCGGTTCATCAATAGTGGCTCATAGATATTACAGTTTCTATGTGAAGGGAGCCCAAGTCTCAAACAACATTTTAGAAAAGATGCCAGGGATCAAATATTGCGGGTTCCTTATCATGAGAAACGGGCTGAATTTGCTACGGGGAAAAGTATTTTGGATTGAAGAATCTAGGCGAAATGCCAGGGGGATGAATTCTAAAGGTAACAAATTAAAATGATCTGGCCAAACATTCCTTGCAAACTCAGAAAACCTAATCTCATGAGACATTAAATGTTGTTTTATTATGAAATAGATTTACATTTTATGTCGTCTTATTCTGAAATAGATTTATAGAATGGACGAAAAAGTGGAGGGGTCACGAAGAATTAGCATTGGGTTTACCAAACCTAAAATTAACTTGACATTTTATGGGGAAAAGAGACCAGTGTATCGTTAGACTCGGTGGCGAGATAATGTCGGCGTGTCTAAGGATAGTACATGCTAAATAAACGATGGGGTGAATTAAAACAAACGTTTAATGATTGGAGTATGGGCAGTGGATTTACCATTATCATGTTTGGTTTATAATTAATACTTCTGGATTGCTGATTAAGATTTCGCATAGTTTAATTTCAGTTTTATTTCACCTTTATTTAACCAGGTAGGCCAGTTGAGAACAAGTTCTCATTTACAACTGCGACCTGGCCAAGATAAAGCAAAGCAGTGCGACATAAACAACAACTCAGAGTAACACGTGAAGGATGCTTTGTTGCGAAATAGGAACCCCATTCTAGATTTAATTTTGGATTGGAGATGCTTAATGTGAGTCTGGAAGGAGAGTTTACCGTCTAACCAGACACCTAGGTATTTGTAGTTGTCCACATATTCTAAGTCAGAACCGTCCAGAGTCGTGATACTGGACAGGCGGGCAGGTGTGGGCAGCGATCGGTTGAAGAGCATTGAAGATTTACTTGCATTTAAGAGCAATTGGAGGCCACGGAAGGAGAGTTGTATGGCATTTAAAGCTTGTCTGGGGGTTAGTTAACACAGTGTCCAAAGAAGGGCCAGAAGTATACAGAATGGTCACATCTGCGTAGAGGTGGTTCAGAGAATCACCAGCAGCAAGAGCGACATCATTGATGTATACAGAGAAAAGAGTCGACCAGAGGACTGAACCCTGTGGCACCCCTATAGAGACTGCCAGAGGTCCGGACAACTGGCCCTCCGATTTGACACACTGAACTCTATCAGAGAAGTAGTTGGTGAACAAGGCGAGGCAGTCATTTGAGAAACCAAAGCTGTTGAGTCTGCCAATAAGAATGTGGTGATTGACAGAGTCGAAATCCTTGGCCAGGTCGATGAATACAGCTGCACTCTTATCGATGGCGGTTATATTGTTTAGGAGAAATGATCGAAACAGGTGGGATTTAATTATAAAATGAATGAGAAACACCAGTCACTAGTCTATTTTACCATTATCTTATGGGATACTATTATTTCCTCATGGAGTTATCAAGAGTTGAGATGCCGATCTTTCATTACCATGCCACTCGAGACAGGAAAGCAGGGACAAATGGTGGTTATAATGAGAAGAGTTATTACCGGCAATAAAATTTCCCGTTTATAAATGTGCACTACCGTTCAAAAGTTTGGGGTCACTTAGAAAACTCCTTGTTTTTGAAAGAAAAGCTATTTTTTGTCCATTAAAATAACATAAAATTGATCTACAGTGTAGACATTGTTAATGTTGTAACTGACTATTGTAGCTGGAAACGGCACATTTTTTATGGAATATCTACACAGGCATACAGAGGCTCGTTATCAGCAACCATCACTCCTGTGTTCCAATGGCACATTGTGTTAGCTAATCCAAGTTGATCATTTTAAAAGGCTAATTGATCATTAGAAGAAAATAAAAACAATCACATGTAGCAGCACTGATAAGGGGAGAGAGCCGTGGATTGGTGATGAAGGGGGTCGAGATCAGGTCACATTAAGGAGAAGGAACAGTTTATGGCACATATCACTTAATTTCCTGCCTAGCAATGCAGACGCAATGTTTAGCGAGGAGACTCCACCCCAAATTGAGGTATATATACCACCACTGGTAGAACCATGTCTTTGTCTGTTCAGCTGTTCGATCCTTTGGGATGAATAAACTTGGTTTAAGCTTTCATAGTGTCTGTCAAGTTCTTACTCTGATATTTAGAACCTAACACCATCCAGCCCTGGAGTTTTCCCTGACTTAAAGGCTTTAATTACATCAAGAAGTTCCTCCTCTGTAATTTGGCCTTCACATGCATCTTTCTGTACAGCTGTTAATTTTACATTATTAGTAGAAAAAATTTCTTAGAGCTAACTTCGGTTTATGGAGATTGAGGAGACTGAAACGAAAACAAATTCTTAAAGTACTTTGCTTCCTCTTTTCAAAATATTGTTTGGTGAATCATAGGTAACAAGTTTCAGTAAAAAAAGATTGATAGTCTATGTTGAAGATGAAAAAAGAATTTGGAGCATTTTTTTCCCAAATTCCATCCAGTTCTCTTTATTTAATATATTACACTTAATCTTTGAATAAGTTCCATTTCCTTTTGTTTTTCCTCTAATGTATTCTGTGCCTCTATGGCATATTTTTCATTACTTTCTATCTGTACCATTAGTCCCTCTATTTACTTTGTTAATATGAACTATTTTGATCTAAAAATGTGTACTGAAATGCATGGCCTCTAAAGGCACATTTGAAAGTGTCCCATACCATAAGGGGATGTTATGTCAGAAAAAGTCCGTTATAAATTATTCTATCCTGGTTAAAAACAAAAATGTCAATATCCTCGCCCATGTGGAAATTCTGTAAGAGTAATGTATATGCCAATTATTTGATGGTCCGACCGCATTCTGTCCCCTATCCACAGTTTTTTTTTTTTACTTTTGGTGCCAGCGAGAATGACAAAGTAGTCAAGACGACTAATTTGACTGAGCATCTGCCATGTATATCTTACTAGGTCAGGATATTTAAGTCTCCATATATCCACTAGTTCCAATATATCCATGATATTTGTGATTACCTTATTAAGTGCATAAGGGTGATAGTTCGTAGTGTGATTTCCTTTACGGTCCATTTAATAAAAAATTATTATTTAACCAGGCAAGTCAGTTAAGAACAAATTCTTATTTACAATGACAGCCTACCGGGGAACAGTGAGTTAACTGGCTTGTTCAGGGGAAGAATGACAGATTTTTACCTTATCAGCTCAGGGATTCGATCCAGCAAGTTTTTGGTTACTGGCCCAACGCTCTGACCACTAGGCTACCTGCTGCCCCAAATTAAGGTATGTAAAACCGCATTATCTCCCACCATAAAAATAGTGTATTGCTTGTAGTCTTGAAACATTATTATATATACTGTAGTTTCAAAGTGGCGCGGATCATCATTATTTGGACCGTATAGATTAATTAGATGAATATGTTTATGGTCCAATAACATATTTAAAATAATCCATCTACGTTGCGGATCTGTTTGAACAGTTTGCACATTCTGAAAAAAATATTGTTAATTAATATCAACACCCCTTTTGAGTTTCTTTGCCCATCGGAGAAGTTTATTTCGCCCCCAGTCCTTTTTCCACACAACTACATCTAAAATTGTTAAATACATTTCCTGTAAACAATAGATATTATATTCCTTCTCTTTAGCCAGGTAAATACTGATTGTCTTTTCTTATTTTCTTATTATCTGCTAAGCCATAACTAGCTATACTTATCTCACCATTAAATAAATCATAATACAGATTTACAAAGCATGTTTCTAGCACTCAAGCCCGCTTTGCAATGGTACAACAGCACAGTATTTTTGCATTATTTATTAACTGATTATGCACACTCACGCTTCATTTGCTCACACACACACACACACACACACACACACACACACACACACACACACACACACACACACAATAATTTGTGGCATACAGCAAGTCAGCCACCAGGGGGAGACTCATCGAGGCCTGGTGACAGACGGTGTGTACATCACGAGGCGATGGCTCCATCTTCTGGACATGCCAGGTCTCGACGGGTTCTCCAGCCAGGACTAATGGGAGCTGATTGGGAGTTGGTGTGTAATCAAGGGCTGATTGCACACCAGCTGTGCAAGGCCCATAAAGCTGCCAGAAGGGCAGCACACAGGAGGAGAGTGGGGGGGAAGAAAGGACTCCTGTATAGTTGGGGATGGTTACAGAGGTAACAGGAGTGAGTGCAGTTTTGATCCTGGCAGGATACAGCAAGACCTGGAGCCCAGAAGACGGTATCCCGTAGAGGGTCTCATGGGGGAGACCTATCCTTTTCTTTTTGATTTATTATTTAAATAAACACCCTTGAAACTGAGCTAATCCTACTCTGTCAGTGTCTGATCTGTGTAAACATCTTGACCAAACCCCCTGGTCTGCCACATATCATATATCCTGATGCCTAGTCAATTTAGCCCTATACAAAGAGTGAGTTTCAAAAGTATTGGGACAGTTACAAAGTCCTGAATGAATCATGAATAATGATGAGTGAGAAAAATATTTATGCCTCTAACTTTCTCACTCATTATTCACAATTCATTCAGGATTATCCATAAATAGGGTAGCACCCACAGTAATGTAGAAGTGTTTTGAAACATTCTGACCATGCATTTTTTTGGGACACAAAATAATCTGAAACACAACCAAAACAAACAGCAAATGCATCCAACAGAGTCGCAAGCTTGATGTAGTCATTGCGTGCTATGAAAATGGGACCAAATGCTTAACGTTTTACTACTGTAATACACGCAAGTGAATTTGTCCCAATACTTTTGGTCTTCTAAAATGGGGGGGGGGGGGGGGGACTATGTACAAAAAGGGCTGAAATTTCTAAACAGTTCACCTGATATGGGTGACAATACCCTCAGATTTAAACTGACAGTCTGCACTTTAACCTCACAGTCAGTCATTGTATCATTTCAAATCCAAAGTGCTGGAGTACAGAACCAAAACAACATCAAATGTGTCACTGTCCCAATACTTTTGGAGCTCGATGTATCTACTCCTACCACTCCCAACACATTGTAAATATGGCATTGTAGATATGGTACTGGTACTGACCCTGTATATAGCTTACTTGCTTCCTCGTGTTCTAATTTCTATTTCTCGTCATTTTGTATTCTACTTTATACATTTTATAGTACTATTGATATTGATTACTGCATTGTTGGGAAAGAGCTTGCAAGAAAGGCATTTCACTGTATTTATGCACGTGACAATAAAACATGAACATTGAAAACATCAAACAAGAAATGACAAACCGACAATATCTACCGAGATAAGTGAGTAACAGGACGCTGGCCAGAGCATTTTATCCAGAGCTCATGTGTCCCCCTCATCCTCGCTGGAAATGAGCCCAAGCTCCCTGTCCTTGTGCTGGCGTCGCTCTCTACCCAGCTCCCTCTGGATACGCTCTAACTCACTCAACTGTACATGCACACACTGAAGGTGCAGGGCCCGTCTCTGACGGAGCAGCCTGAAAGGAAACGGGTTCATGTCGCTGAATGCAATGGTTGTCAGTCTCCTGTGGAGGGAAGGAAAAAGCAGTGTGTGATTTGTGTGTATCAGTTGTATATTTTGATGCTTATGTTGTCACACACTATAAGTATATAGAAGTATTTTCAGTCCTGTTGACAAGTGTTGACAAATTCATGGGAATTGTATTAAAATCGTTTTGGGGAGAAGAACAGTCTCTATAACCAGGTTTCCATCCAACCATTTAATGCGGATTAATTACCTGAGGCATACTTGAGAGAATGGCGCCGAAGGAGATGGCTGCTGTTTGATGATCCCGTATCCAATTATGCTACTGTGTATGTTTTTTAGCGTTATTCGTAACTTATTTGTACATAATGTTTCTGCCACCGTGTCTTATGACCGAAAAGAGCTTCTAGATATCAGGACAGCAATACCCACCCATACCGGAGGAATACTTTTTCTTCAACGAGTCGAATGGGAAGGATTTACTTCAGATGCCCGACAAGGCCCTCATCCCCGTCATTCGCAGGAGAAAGAGACGGCGGTATCGAGGACGAAGTTCCAGGTAAGGTCCAGGTCTTGTAAGGATCTTGTAAGGATCTGTCGCCGAGAGGGTAATCTACCTTTACCATCAGTTCTATTAGCCAACGATAATAAAATAGACAAACTACATTCACGTATATCCTACCAAAGGGACGTTAAAAACTGTAATATTTTATGTTTCACCGAGTCGTGGCTTAACGACGACATGAATAACATACAACTGGCGGGTTTTAAGCTTTTTCAGCAGGATAGAACAGCGGCCTCTGGTAAGACAAGGGGTGGCGGTTTATGTATATTTGTAAACAACAGCTGGTGCACAAAATCTAAGGAAGTCTCAAGGTTTTGCTCAACTGAGGTAGAGTATCTCATGATAAGCTGTAGCAAGAGAGTATGTACATACCCCAACCAGAAGCCATGGATTACAGGCAACATCCGCACTGAGCAAAAGGGTAGAGCTGCCGCTTTCAAGTAGCCCTGAAGTTTATAATCCCGTTATGCCCTCCGACGAACCATTAACTTTTTATGGCTGCAGGGGCAGTACTGAGTAGCTTGGATGAAAGGTGCCCATATCAAATGGCCTGCTCCTCAGTCATAGTTGCTAATATTTGCATATTATTATTAGAATTGGATAGAAAACACTCTGACGTTTCTAAAACTGTTTGAATGATGTTTGTGAGTATAACAGAACTCATATTGGCAGGCAAAATCCTGAGTTGAAATCAAAACAGGAAGTCAGAAATCTGAGTTTGTATGTATTCACCAGAGTCCCCAATGAAATCCCCTTGAGATATGAATGTTGTTGCACTGCCTAGGGGTTCCACTAGATGTCAACTATCAATAGAAATTATAATGAGGCTTCTATATTGTTGTGGGAGTGAATGAGAGCAGAATATATCAGATGTCCATCAAGCAGCCATTTTGTGATCGTGCTTTTTCCTCATGGTAGTCACTTGCGTTCCATTGCTCACGAAGACAAGAAGGAATACTCCGGTTGGAACTTTATTGAAGCTATATGTTAAAAACATCCTAATGATTGATTCTGTACTTAGTTTGAAATGTTTCTTCGACCGATAATATATATTTTTGAAGTTTTGTCAAATATAACGTTGACCAGAATTAGCGCTTGGATATGTATACCAAACGCGCTAACAAAAGAAGGTATTTGGACATAAATAACGGACATTTTCGAACAAAACAAACATTTATTGTGGATCTGGGATTCCTGTAGTGCTTTCTGATGTAGATCATCAAAGGTAAAGGAACCATCTTTGCGGCTGTGGTGGTTTTACTTTTGAGCGCCGTCTCAGATTATTGCATGCATGTCTTTTTCCGTAAAGTTTAAAAAAAATCTGACACAGCGGTTGCATTAAGGAGAGGCGCTCAGAGCCCAAACCAGCCAGAGAAATATCCGCCATGTTGGGTCGTCAACATTAGTCATAAATAGCATAAATATTCACTTACCTTTGATGATCTTCATCAGAATGCACTCCCAGGAATCGTAGTTCCACAATAAATGCTTGTTTTGTTCGATAATGTCCATAATTTATGTTCATTTATGTCCAATAGCTTATTTTGTTAGGGTGTTTGGTAAACAAATCCAAAATCGCGTTCAGGTCCAGTCGGACAAAAAGTTCAAAAAGTTATATTACAGGTCGAAGAAACTTGTCAAACTAAGTATAGAATCAATCTTTAGGATGTTATTATCATAACTGTTCAATAATTTTCCAACCGGAGAATTCCATTGTCTGTAGAAAAGCAATGGAACAAGAGATACCTCTCATGTGAAATGCGCATTACTGAGAACGAGGCTGCTGGCAGACCTCTTAGTCAAACAGCTTCCATCCGGCCCCCCTTCACACGAGAAGCCTGAAACAACGTTCTAAAGACAGTTGACATCTAGTGGAAGCCTTAGGAAGTGCAAAATAACACATATCCCACTGTGAATTTGATAGGGGCTGAGTTCAAAAACTACAAACCTCAGATTTCCCACTTCCTGTTTGGATTTTTTCTTAGATTTTTGCCTGCCATATGAGTTCTGTTATACTCACAGACATAATTCAAACAATTTTAGAAACATCAGAGTGTTTTCTATCCAATACTAATAATAATATGCATATGTTAGCATTTGGGACTGAGTAAGAGGCAGTTCACTCTGGGAACGATATTCATCCAAAAGTGAAAAAAATCCCAAAGAAGACTTATCTGTACCAATTCAGTTTGATGGAAACACACCTCTGGTGGGAAAATGTGCACATTATTTTTAGAATAGTCGCACGGAAATCTGCCGCCAAATGGATGGTAACCTAGCTACTGAGATTACAAATAAAAGAAAAATGACTGCCAAATAAATTTGTCATCACAAGGCAATTAACATTGTATATTGTTGCACTACTGCAGTTGGTTTAATTGCCATCAATCAGATTGTCCTTCATTAGATCTATAGAAGAGCTTAGGGGATAACATATCTTACCTGCTGTCTGTGATGGTTCTGGTGATGAAACGGAGGTACTGGTAGATATCCACACTATGATGAATCTTCAGAATGTCCTCTTCTGTGTATTTGAAGAGCGCCAATGCATAGCGAAATATCACCTGTAAAAATATGTGATAAAATATTATGTCCATTAAGTAGTAATGTTTCTTGCTACTATGACAATAGTGAATGTGTACAGGATAGTCAAGGTCATTTGTAAAGTGACTATGCGTAGATAATAAACAGTGAGTAGCAGCAGTGTAAAAACAAAGGAGGGGGGTTTCAATGTAAATAGTCCGGGTGGCCATTTTATTAATTGTTCAGCAGTCTTGTGGCTTGGGGGTAGAAGCTGTTAAGGAGCCTTTTAGACCTAGACTTGGTCGCTCCGGTACCGCTTGCTGTGCGTTAGCAGAGAGAACAGTCTATGATTTGGGTGACTGGAGTCATTGACAAATTTTTGGGGCCTTCCCCTGACACCGCCTAGTATATAGGTCCTGGATGTCAGGAAGCTTGACCCCAGTGAATTACATAATCCTTTTTGTTTTTTGGATATAAGTGCTTCCTTTATTACTGATAAATAAACTAAACACTTGAGTAAATGAGGGATACAAAGTATATTGAAAGCAGGTGTGGTTCCAAAGTGAATTAAGCAATTAAAACATCCCATCATGTATAAAAATGCCCAGTTGCCCATTATTTTGCCTACCATAGCTAGAAGAGATCTTAGTGACTTTGAAAGAGGGGTCTCAAAGGAGCATAGGGGGTTTAAAGTGTGTGTGTGTGTGTGTGTGTGTGTGTGTGTGTGTGTGTGTGTGTGTGTGTGTGTGTGTGTGTGTCTGTGTGTGTGTGTGTGTGTGTCAGTCACCAGATCTCAACCCAATTAAACACATGGGAGATTTTGGAGTGGCACCTGAGACAGCGTTTTTCACCATTATCAACAAAACACCAAATTATGGAATTTATCATGGAAGAATGGAGTCGCATCCCTCAAATAGAGTTCCAGTTGTAGAATCTCTGCCAAGACACATTGAAACGGTTCTGATGGCTTGTGTTGACCCAATGCCATATTAAGACACTTTATGTCCGTGTTTCCTTTAGTTTGGCAGTTGCCTGTATATTTAAATTACTTATTGTCATTTCTCAGTACTACCATAGAGACCCATTCTGGAAATATGTCTAAAACACCAAACAACCACTCTCATCCGACTATTATTGCAATGGTATTCCTCTCTGAAGAATTTGACTCAATTACCTTTATGAAAAGTAACTTTAATATGGTACAATCCACATATCAAAACATCAATATCACTGAAATATACGTCCAAAACCTGTCATCTGTAACCTGTAGCCTAAAAACCCTAACCCCTTCCTCAAGCCCCATTGACCTTGGTGCCCTCGTACAGGAAGGCGTCCCAAATTCTGAGCAGGACGTCACTGGTCAGCCTCTCCACAAACGCAGCTAGGAACCAGTCGGAGGTGACCAGGGACACGTCCACTCCGTGACAGTGGAAATGGGCTGTTAGTCTCGGCATCTTCTCTGCCATGAAGTCCTTGAGCACGCGCTGCTCCACCTGAGATTAAGACACAAGATGGGTTAAACAAACCTTTCTGTCCCACCACAGTCTAAACCCAGTTCACGCTCCCTATTAGTGGGTGAACAACCAACACAGGGTTCTACACTAACTTTTTCCACTGGTGGCACCAGAACATTATTTGGTCACACCAATTTTGCTATATATTTTTGTAGTCCTGCATTCCATACAGAACCAGGCTAATAATTTAAATGAGCATGCCCTTGTGTTCTTACATTGATTTGGATAGATTTACTGTAACAGCAAAGAAAATAGTTAAAATAAAGTGCAAAATGTATTTTTTTGCCATGTTCTTTTCTGCAAAATCCTTTAGAGGGCAGAATAAAAAATAAAATAAAGATTATTGATACCAAAACGATACCATGACAAAAAATATATATACTGTATAATATAGCGGAGGACTGATTTTCATTTTTTCTCTCTCAAAATCACACTTTTTAAAATAGGAAACAACAAAATTGGATGTTCCAAGTCCACCACAATGTTTAAACTACATCTGGGGACCATTTTTTAGGTCTGGAAAAAAATCACTTTTTTTTTGCATGTAGTTACCCTTTAATTCAGGTGAGAACCAGCCAGACAGTTTGGTTTTCTGTGTTTCTGTAGCCCACTTGTGATGGAGTTTTAAAAACAAAATGGGCACTGGATTGATGCAAATAATCATGATTCTGTTACTTTGTAGTTACCTTTTAATTGACTTTCCATCTACCCAAAAACAGTGGTAGTGGTAAAAGAATAATGCATTTTTTAATAGGCCTACCCAATGGCATTATGCATTGACATTCACATCATTTTTTACATTCTAAAATATGACAGAATAATGTGGGCATTAACTGGCTAAATAGACAGCATGCTCCCGACACAAACACACTAATGAAGTCTGTCCATGTGTAGCTAGTCAGTCTTGACATTTGATATGTTGAAGAGTTAAGCCGGGTGTACATTACACGACTACTGATTCCAAGATGGCATAGCAGTAGGACGTCTGTTTGTCTTGTCCCCCCCCATCCGTCCCATGTATATATACTTTTCTTTGCATATATTTTTTATATTTCCGTCTACGGACTGAACCTGCTCTCCTCCTTCTCGCCTCATCCAATGTGGTACCGATCTGCTATTGTTTACACTTGTTGTTTACACTAGAACCTATTGTTTACACTATAACCGGAACCCCCATCAGAAGCTAGCCAGCTAACTAGCTACTAGCTACTAGCCAGTTAACCACTTTTAGCGGTCATCATTAACTCGGACATCAGCCAGCCTTAGCCCGGGCAATTCCTGCCAGTCTGCACAGGCGATATCAACCCAGAGCACATCACACTGCTTTTTCTCTACCACATCTCCAGATTCCTACAGCAAGCTCTGAACCTTTACACCGGATCATCACAGCTAGCTAGCTGCTATCCGAGTGGCTACTCCTGGCTAATGTCTCTGTCCCAAAGAAAGCACCAGTTAGGCCTAGCTTGAGGCTAACTCCAGGCTATCTCCCGGCTAGCTGAAGAGGTCCACCAGCCAATTCTTGGGCTACAATACCTGTTTGCCAATTGGCCTGGACCCTTTTACTGCCGACACGGAGCCCCGCCGATCCATCACGACAGGTGTGCCGATGTAACCATCTGAAGGGGTTTCAACAGGCTGTCCCGTTGCAACGTCCCCCAAAGGCCCATCTGCTAGCCTGCTAGCTGTCTGAATCGCCGTGTCTCCAGCTCGCCTAGCTACTCACTGGACACTATGATCACTCAGCTACACATGCCTCTCCCTAATGTCAATATGCCTCGTCTATTGCTGTTTTGGTAAGTGATTATTGTCTTATTTCACTGTAGAGCCTCCAGCCCTGCTGAATATGCCTTAGCTAGCCCTTTTGTTCCACCCCCCCACACATGTGGTGACCTCACCTGGCTTAAATGGTGCCTCTAGAGACAAAACCTCTCTCATCATCACTCAATGCCTAAGGTTTACCTCCACTGTATTCACATCCTACCATACCCTTGTCTGTACATTATGCCTTAAATCTATTCTTCCGCACCCAGAAATCTGCTTCTTTTACTCTCTGCTCGGGAACACACTAGACGACCAGTTCTTATAGTGTTAGCCCTTATCCTACTCCTCCTCTGTTCCTCTGGTGATGTAGAGGTTAACCCAGGCCCTGTAGTGCCTACAGTGGGGAGAACAAGTATTTGATACACTGCCGATTTTGCAGGTTTTCCTACTTACAAAGCATGTAGAGGTCTGTAATGTTTATCATAGATACACTTCAACTGTGAGAGACGGAATCTAAAACAAAAATCCGGAAAATCACATTGTATGATTTTTAAGTAATTCATTTATATTTTATTGCATGACATAAGTATTTGATCACCTACCAACCAGTAAGAATTCCGGCTCTCACAGACCTGTTAGTTTTTCTTTGAGAAGCCCTCCTGTTCTCCACTCATTACCTGTATTAACTGCACCTGTCCACACACTTAATCAAACAGACTCCAACCTCTCCACAATGGCCAAGACCAGAGAGCTGTTTAAGGACATCGGGGATAAATTGTAGACCTGCACAAGGCTGGGATGGGCTACAGGACAATAGGCAAGCAGCTTGGTGAGAAGGCAACAACTGTTGGCGCAATTATTAGAAAATGGAAGAAGTTCAAGATGACGGTCAATCACCCTCAGTCTGGGGCTCCATGCAAGATCTCACCTTGTGGGGCATCAATGATCATGAGGAAGGTGAGGGTTCAGCCCAGAACTACACTGCAGGACCTGGTCAATGACCTGAAGACAGCTGGGACCACAGTCTCAAAGAAAACCATTAGTAACACACTACGCTGTCATGGATTAAAATCCTGCAGCGCACGCAAGGTCCCCCTGCTCAAGCCAGTGCATGTCCAGGCCCGTCTGAAGTTTGCCAATGACCATCTGGATGATCCAGAGGAGGAATGGGAGAAGGTCATGTGGTCTGATGAGACAAAAATATAGCTTTTTGGTCTAAACTCCACTCACCTTGTTTGGAGGAAGAAGGAAGAGTACAACCCTAAGAACACCATCCCAACCGTGAAGCATGGAGGTGGAAACATCCTTCTTTGGGATGCTTTTCTGCAAAGGGGACAGGACGACTGCACCGTATTGAGGGGAGGATGGATGGGGCCATGTATCGCGAGATCTTGGCCAACAACCTCCTTCTCTCAGTAAGAGCATTGAAGATGGGTCATGGCTGGGTCTTTCAGCATGACAATGACCCAAAACACACAGCCAGGGCAACTAAGGAGTGGCTCTGTAAAGAAGCATCTCAAGGTCCTAGAGTGGCCTAGCCAGTCTCCAGGCCTGAACCCAATAGAAAATCTTTGGAGGGAGCTGAAAGTCCGTATTGCCCAGCGACAGCCCCGAAACCCGAAGGATCTGGAGAAGGTCTGTATGGAGGAGTGGGCCAAAATCCCTGCTGCAGTGTGTGCAAACCTGGTTACGAACTACAGGAAACGTGTGATCTCTGTAATTGCAAACAAAGGTTTCTGTACCAAATATTAAATTCTGCTTTTCTGATGTATCAAATACTTATGTCATGCAGTAAAATGCTAATTAATTACTTAAAAATCATACCATGTGATTTTCTGGATTTTTGTTTTAGATTCCGTCTCTCACAGTTGAAGTGTACCTATAATAAAACATTACAGACCTCTACATGCTTTGTAAGTAGGAAAACCTGCAAAATTGGCAGTGTATCAAATACTTGTTCTCCCCACTGTAACTCCACTCCCATTCCCCAGGCACTCTAATTTGTTGACTTCTGTAACTGTAAAAGCCTTGGTTTCATGAATGTTAACATTAGAGCCTACTCCCTAAGTTTGTTTCATTCACTGCTTTAGCACACTCCGCCAACCTGGATGTCCTAGCCATGTCTGAATCCTAGATTAGGAAGGCCACGAAAAATCCTGAAATTTCCATCCCTAACTATAACATTTTCCGACAAGATAGAACTGCCAAAGGGGGCGGAGTTGCAATTTACTGCAGAGATAGCCTGCAGAGTTCTGTCATACTATCCAGGTCTGTGCCCAAACAATTCAAGCTTCTACGTTTTAAAACCCACCTTTCCAGAAACAAGTCTGTCACTATTGCCGCTTGTTATAGACCCCCTTCAGCCCCCAGCTGTGCCCTGGACACCATATGTGAATTGATTGTCCCCATCTATCTTCAGAGTTCGTACTGTTAGGTGACCTAAACTGGAACATGCTTAACACCCCAGCCGTCCTACAATCTAAGCTAGATGCCCTCAATCTCATATAAATGATCAAGGAACCTACTAGGTACAACCCTAAATCCATAGCCATGGGCATCGTCTTAGATATCACCCTGACCAACTTGCCCTCTAAATACACCTCCGCTGTCTACAACCAGGATCTCAGCGATCATTGCCTCATTTTCTGTGTGCGAAATAGGGGCGCGATCAAACAACCACCCCTCATCACTGTCAAACACTCCCTAAAACACTTCAGCGAGCAGGCCTTTCTAGTCGACCTGGCCCGGGTATCCTGGAAGGATATAGACCTCATCACGTCAGGATTCCTGGTTGCTCTTTCAAAGTGCATTCCCCACCATCTTAAATAAGCGTGCGCCATTACAAAAATGTAGAACTAAGAACAGATATAGCCCTTCGTTCACCCCAGACTTGACTGCCCTTGACCAGCACAAAAACATCCTGTGGCGTTCTGCATTAACATCGAAAAGCCCTCGCGATATGCACATTTTCAGGGAAGTCAGGAACCAATATACTCACTCTGTTAGGAAAGCTAAGCTTTTTCAAAACATACATTTTCATCCTGTAGCACTAATTCCAAAAAGTTTTGGGACACTGTAAAGTCCATGGAAAATAAGAGCACCTCCTCCCAGCTGCCCACTGCCCTGAGGAGAGGAAACATTGTCACCACCGATAAATCTACGAAAATCGATCATTTCAATTAGCATTTTTCTATGGCTGGCCATGCTTTCCACCTGGCTACCCCTACCCTGGCCAACATCTCAGCACCCCTCGCAGCAAGGTTCTAAATGATATCATAACCTCCATCGATAAAAGACAGTACTGGGCAGCCGTCTTCATTGACCTGGCCAAGGCTTTCGACTCTGTCAATCACTGCATTCTTATCGGCAGACTCAATAGCCTTGGCTTCTCGAATGACTGCTTCGCCTGGTTCACCAACTACTTCTCAGCCAGAGTTCAGTGTGTCAAATCGGAGGGGCTGTTGTCCGGACCTCTGGCAGTTTCTATGGGGGTGCCACAGGGTTTAATTCTCAGGCCGAGTCTTTTCTCTGTATATTTCAATGATGTCGCTCTTGCTGCTGGTGATTCTCTGATCCACCTCTTCACAGACGACACCATTCTGTATACATCTGGCCCTTCTTTGGACACTGTGCTAACAAACCTCCAAACGAGCTTCAATGCCATATAACAGTCCTTCCGTGGCCTCCAACTGCTTTTAAATGCAAGTAAAACTAAGTGCATGCTCTTCAACCGATCGCTGCCCGCACCCTCCTGCCCGACTAGCATCACTACTCTGGACGGTTCTGACTTAGAATACGTGGACAACTACAAATACCTAGGTGTCTGGTTAGACGGTAAACTCTCCTTCCAGACTCACATTAAGCATCTCCAATCCAAAATTACATGTAGAATCGGCTTCCTATTTCGCAAACAAAACCTCCTTCACTCATGCTGCCAGTCAAACCCTCGTAAAACTGACTATCCTACCAATCCTCGACTTCGGTGATGTCATTTACAAAATAGCCTCCAACGTTCTACTCAGCAAACTGGATGTAGTCTATCACAATGCCATCCGTTTTGTCACCAAAGCCCCATATACTACCCACCAATGGGACCTGTATGCTCTCGTTTGCTGGACCTCACTACATATTCTTCGCCAAACCCACTGGCTCCAGGTCATCTATAAGTCTATGCTAGGTAAAGCCCCGCCTTATCTCAGCTCACTGGTCACATAGCGTCAACCACCTGTAGCACCCGCTCCAGCAGGTATATTTCACTGGTCATCCCCAAAGCCAAAACTTATTTTGGCCGCCTTTCCTTCCAGTTCTCTGCTGCCAATGACTGGAATGAATTGCAAAAATCACTGAGTCTGGAGTCTTATATCTCCCTCTCTAACTTTTAAGCATCAGCTGTCAGAGCACCTTATCGATCACTGTACCTGTACAATACCAATCTGTAAATAGCACACCCAACTACCTCACCCCCATATTGTTACTTATCCTCTTGCTCTTTTGCACCCCAGTATCTCTACGTGCACTTCATCATCTGCACATCTATCACTCCAGTGTTAATGCTAAATTGTAATTATTTCGCGTCCATGGACTATTTATTGCATTTCCTCCCTACTCTTCTACATTTGCACACACTGTACATAGATTTTTCTATTGTGTTATTGACTGTACGTTTGTTTATGTGTAACTCTGTGTTGTTGTTTTAGTCGCACTGCTTTGCTTTATCTTGGGCAGGTTGCAGTTGTAAATGAGAACTTGTTCTCAACTGGCCTACCTGGTTAAATAAAGGTGAAATTAAAAATTTAAAACAACTTTCAAAATGGCTGAGCCTCTCACATTAAACCACCACCTTTTCTGTAGTTTGTTTTGTCTTTCCAACGTAGTGGTGCGCACACTTAACGATGTGGCACAGACGGGGGTCACACACTACAAGATTCTTCACTTCGTGAGGATTGTCGATACCACACTGTCTAGCAAAAACAATGTGATTACATTGAACATACTGTAGCTACAACAAGCTGCAAGCTTATAAACGTTTTCAGTCAGACATTCACGCTTGCCATAGAGTTGAAATGTCTACCCAACATTTTGAATTTAATAACATTGCTTGTTCAAATCAGAGCTGCAACTATTTGACACTTTGGCTTGGGTTAAAGGCAAGTACAAATGCATACTAGTAGTAGTCATCGCTCCTGCTTGAGAGTCTCCTGGGTGATGAAAAACAATGTCATCTCACTCGCTTCTTCTCTGGCGAGCTCTCAAAAGCTATTGCTAATCACCATTTGTTAGGAATTTTATGAATAAATTACTAAACAATATCCCCATTATAAATAGAACTGTAACTAAGTAAACTTATACTCTGTTTTGTTATATCTGATTAACAATATGAATTCATAAGTGAGGGATTGTGGAGCCTGAAACAGGGGGCAATTCAAATTAAATAAATACTATTCCAGCCAGTTTGGAGAAGATTGGAAGTGTTTTTTTTTTTAAGTAAGCAGAAAGGGTAATTAACCTATGGTTGAACCGACTCAACTTAGCACTGGAATGTTCAGATAAAGACTGTTTTCTTAGGTTTTCCGTTAACTGGAACTGTCAGCTAAGTGGTGAGGGGTCAAGAGTTAATTCAGTTATATTATGTGTCATGTGTGTGCTAGTAGGTCGGAATGAACTTTTAAACTTGCTTTGTCTTGGTCGAGAGGAGAAGATTCATTCTAGAACCAATGACGTCATATTTTGTATATAAACTGTTGTTCGTGGTTACATGGCAGCGCGCTCCGAGAATAAATACTATTATAAATTTTTGATAAGACTGGTCTCCGTCTATTCTATGCAAATAAGAATCTTACAAATTCTCATAAAATAGACTAAGTGAATTCAATTAATGAAAACATATTGGAATAATGAAATTATATCAACACCATTCTTAAAACTTGTTGTTGTACATCTCACACTAAAAGAGCTTTGCAGATTTTGATCCAAGTATCGGGAGGTCAGGGACTGCTCTAAGACGAGATCCGTAGGCCGCCGATTGCCTCTCTGATACACTCACACTAGGCAAGCGATGGTGACGGCCGCGTGTTCCGAGTAGGCAACGACATGGGGATTTTGTTTCCGATCTCAAAAACCTGTTTGGAACAGAAAAATCGGGGCCAAAATCTGTAGTGTACTGTTTCATGTTTTTAAAATGAGAAAGTGTCAAAGGTTTATTTGTAGTGGAATGCTTTGTATGGAAAACCAAGTTGAAGCCAACATTCAATGTCATCTAGCTCATAATAATGAACTGAAACGGCGGGAAACAAACAATAGCGCCTGCATCTCTCATAAAAATTGATAATAAATAAAATCACGGAACTAACGTGACCAGGTAAATTGTTTTCACTGGCACCCTTGTGACTGATAAAAAATGTAAAGTCAAACGTCCCAAAATGACAGATTTGGTAACAGTATCGAACCCTGAACCAATGCTTGAATTTTTATGCTTCACTAGCTGCTCCATTCGAGTGTTTTTTTTTTATTTATTTTTTTTACATTAAAGTACATTACAAGTACATTAATGGATATCCACCCACATTGCAACTTCAGTAAAACATATATTAAAAACTATCAAAGGAATCGTTTCACATACCTGAGATGCTGTTAGAGTCTTGCCATAGAAGTCCTGAGGCATGATGGTCTCGACAATGGCCACCAGACACCAGAAAGCATCTTCCTCGCTCTGCAACACTAGCAAGGCCATTGCAGCCAATCTGACAGAAAAAAAGAAGGCAGATAAAGCAATGACAAGACTAATACAGTTACTGTGTCCGAATACACATACTAGCATACAACATACTTAAACTGCATGTTATGTACTCATCGTCGCATAATATTTAGTACGTACTGTTTAGTAAAAAGTATGCAGTATGCCACGGCTCCTGACTGGCTGAGTAGGTGGGGTGGGGCCGAGTGCGGGTGGATTTTCCAAATTCAACAGACACTAACCAGCCTGATAATAGCTCATTTCCAATTCTATTGATTTCTCTATTCTCGGAATAGAATAGGAATGGAGTTATAGGCCTACTCAGGTTGGTTATAAGCAGACTACCAAATTCGAGCTATAGCCTACCGTAGCCCATATAAACCATCTTCCTATTTAAAAAGCACTGAAGATAGAAACAGATCATTTGGTTCCATTGTAACATACAGTATTTTTTTGTGAAACAAAAGTGCTGTAACATAAATACATTAAATTAAATAGCCTAGTACACACATCAAAGCTTATCAAAATGTTTAAATCAAAAGGGTATTGCGCAGCAAAACGTGGACAGCATCGCAAATTCAGAACCACTGTACAGCAACATAATAAACACTGATCATTGGGAACAAGATCAGAATGACTGCTAAGGCTTGATCCATAAATTAAATAATTCAATAGGTAGCTTACAAAACTATAACAATCCATATGTTCAAATCAAATGGCATTGCTAACATGACATCAATAATGCATCCACATCCCGAGTCCCGGTGCCGACACACTCACAAATCGAAAGATGTTCAGTATTTTGTTTAAAGGCTCCGACGAAGGCCAAGACAACAAGAAACACTTTTCAATGAGAAAACAGAAATCCACTTTGGGTAAAAATACTTCTTATTTCAAAGATGTAGCTTATGATAAAATAATTGTGATCATTTTAAGGAGGACAAAAACTACTTAGTTAAATAATTAAGGCTAGGCAGAATACTGCCCCCTTTGGAGGAATTGCATGCCCATAGTAAACTGAAAAAAAATCTGTCAGAAATTGCTAATGTATGCATATAATATTATTATTGGATAGAAAACACTCTAAAGCTTCTAAAACCATTGGAATTATGTCTGTAAGTATAGCAGAACTCACAGGGCAGGCATTCTTCCAAACTAGTTTTGTGGTCATGAAAGTTGGGGCAACTTTGACGTGATCGCCCCCACCCTTCCCAACCAGCTATGGATCTGGGGACACTTTCTATGTCTTCCACTAGATGTCCTCATTCAGTAGAGCGTTTAATCGTTCAAATCCCGCGAGAATTGGCCCTATGGGAGTGAATTGAGTGAGTGCCGCGAGAAAATACCTGTGCGTTGGGGCGCGAATTGGTCCCAGCCGTTCCTTTGTTCCAGCACTCCGGAGGAGAACTAACAATGACCGGTTGAATTGAAAATTGTTTTGTATGTTTACAACATCCTAAAGCTTGATTCTGCACTTAGTTTGACCTGTTTAGTCGACATATAATATGTAATTTTGAAGTTTTGATGCGCAACTTTTCCGGACCAGAGGACATTTTGGGTGCATTTCAGCTGATATTGTTAGCAGTAGCTAATAGAAAGACACAAGACTTGAAACCAAACAATGTTTTGGGTAAGTATGAACCCTTCCAGTACATTCTGAACGAAGACCATCAAAGGTAAGGGAATATTTATGCTGAAATTGTGTGTTTCTGTTGACTCCAACATAGCGGAGAAATATAGCTTATATCTGAGCGCCGTCTCAGAATATTGAATAGTGAGCGATTTCTGTAACTTTAAAAAGAAATGTAACAAAGCGATTGCATTAAGAAGCAGTGTATCTTTCTAACTATATGTAGAACATGTATATTTAGTCAAAGTTTATGATGTCTATTTACGTTATCTTGCGGCGCTACCTATATTTTCTGCTGACATTTTTGAGTATTTTCTGAACATGAATTCAATGTAAATGGACATTTATGGATATAAATGGCTTATTATTGAAAAAATTTACTGTGTAACATGTCCTATTACTGTCATCTGATGAAGATTTTCAAAAGGTTAGTGAATGATTTATTTTTTAATCCTGCTTTTATCATTTTATATTTTCTGGGACAAAATGGCTGCCTCTTGTCTTCGTTTCGGTGGTGGTCTAATATAAATATGTGGTGTGTTTTCGCCGTAAAACATTTAAAAAATCTGACATGCTGGGTAGATGAACAAGGTGTTTATCTTTCATTTGAGGTATTGGACTTGTTAATGTGTGGAGGTTAAATATTTCTAAGAATATTTTTGCGTTCCATGCGCCACGTTCCAGCTGAACGTGGGAGGGGATGTTCCCAAAAGGGATCCCTAACCCGTCATCAGGTTTTAACATTTGAACACCACTGCAGAAGCTTCGCTTCCCAGTGAAGTAACCTAGGGCCTAGGGTACCTAGGAACTAGGGCCTATCACTTGCCACCCATCTATTCCAATGCATTGTGGAAAAGTGTGCATCGAATTCTACTAAATAAAGAGCCATACTCGATGTTCAAAAATTCACATACTGTAAAACATATTTTTGCTTACTGAGAATTTATCATGCACAATTTTCATTGTTTCCATGTATTGGTTGATTTCGGTGTGAAATTAACCGAATTTAGTATGACATCTGGGCATTTAAACTATACTTCAAAAGGCTACTATTTAGGATGGAAGTATGGGTATTCGGACACGGTCAATGCCTCCTCATAGTGAGTACAAACCCAAAATAGTATCCCATACATTACGTTTCCATCCACAGTTTTTATGGGAGTAAAGTCATGCCATATATTTTTAATAAATCACGGTACAATTTTATGAATACAGTTTGTTTGTTCGACATGGTAGGATCTTTTTGGAACTGGAAGCGCCTTTATGTGTAAATATTGATATAATAACCATCATATCAAAGTTAACTTGGAGTCAAGTGAGGGTATGGTGAAGTAAGTTATGATGAACTTCACAGGGTGGTGAAAGTGCATGGTGATGATTCTGATAAATATTGAGGGTCCTATTCTGCTGACATGATGATCAATGCTTGACTGCAGTTTGACAAAAATATTCTCGCTATTATCCATAATAATCTCATCTTGGGTATGACGCTACAAGCTTTGCACACCTGATTTGGGGAGTTTCTCCCATTCTTCTCTGCAGATCATCTCAAGTTCTGTCAGGTTGATTGGGGAGTGTCACTAAACAGCTATTTTTGGGTCTCTCCAGAGATGTTCATTCGGGTTCAAACCCGGGCTCTGGGTGGGCCACTCAAGGACATTCAGAAACTTGTCCCGAAGCCACTCCTACTTTGTCTTGGCTGTGTGCTTAGGGTTGGCTGTGTGCTGTTGGAAGATTAACCTTCACCCCAGTCTGAGGTCCTGAGCACTCTGGAGCTGGTTTTCATCAAGGATCTCTCTGTACTTTGCTCTGTTCATATTTCCCTGGATCCTGACTAGTCTCCCAGTCCCTGCCACTGAAAAACATCCCCAAAGCCACCACCATGCTTCACTGTAGGGATGGTGCCAGGTTTCCTCCAGACCTGACGCTTGTCATTCATACCAAAGAGTTCAATCTTGGATTCAGCAGACCAGAGAATCTTGTTTTTCATGGTCTGATATCTTTAGGTGCCTTTTGGCAAACTCCAAGTGGGCTTTCATCTGCCTTTTACTGAGGTGTGGTTTCCGTGTGGCCACTCTACTATAAAGGCTTTGATTGGTGGAGTGCTGCAGAGATGGTTGTCCTTCTGGAAGGTTCTCGCATCTCCACAGAGGAACGCTGGAGCTCTTTTAGAGTGATCATTGGGTTCTTGGTCTCTCCCTGACCAAGGCCCTTCTCCCCTGATTGCTCAGTTTGACCGGGTGGACGACCGGGTGGACGGTCGTTCCAAACTTCTTCCATTTAAGAACGATGAAGGCCACTGTGTTCTTGGGGACCTTCAATGCTGCAGAAATGTTTTGGTACACTTCCCCAGATCTGTGCCTTGACACAATCCTGTCTCAGAGCTCTACGGACAATTCCTTCGACCTCATGGTTTGGTTTTTGCTCTGAGATGCACTGTCAACTGTGGGACCTTATATAGACAGGTGTGTGCCTTTCCAAATCATGTCCAATCAATTGAATTTACCACAGGTGGACTCGAATCAAGTTGTAGAAACATCTCAAGGATGATCAATGGAAACAGGATACCTGTACCTGAGCTCAATTTCGAGTCTCATAGCAAAGGGTCTGAATACTTATGTAAATAAGGTATCTGTTTTTTAACATTTCTAAAAACCTGTTTTCGCTTTGTCATTATAGGGTATTGTGTGTAGATTGCTGGGAAAAAAAGTTTGAATACATTTTAGAAAAAGGCTTTAACTGTATTAAGTCAAGTGGTCTGAATACTTTCTAAAGGCACTGTATATCTATAATATCTGTTGCCAATTGCATGGAACCCTACATGGAACAAAAATATAAACGCAACATGTGAAGTGTTGGTCCCATGTTTCATGAGCTAAAATAAAAGATCCCAGAAATGTTCCATACGCACAAAAATGTATTACTCTAAAATGTTGTGCAGACATTTGTTTATTGTTAGTTTACTGTTAGTAAGCATTTCTCCTTCGCCAAGGTAATCCATCCACCTGACAGGTGTGGCATATCAAGAAGATGACAGCATGATCATTACACAGTTGCACCTTGTGCTGGGGACAATAAAAGGCCATTAAAATGTGCAGTTTTGTCACACAACACAATCTCACAGATGTCTCAAGTTTTGAGGGAGAGTGCAATTGGCATGTTGACTGCAAGAGTGTCCACCAGGGCTATTGACAGAGAATTTAATGTTAATTTCTCTACCATAAGCCATCTCCAACGAATTTTAGAGAATTTGGCACCCCCTATCCACATCGACAGGACAGTAGTGGAGAAGGTGGAAAGTGTTAAGTTCCTCGGCGTTCACATCACGGACAAACTGAAATGGTCCACCCACACAGACTGCATGGTGAGGAAGGTGCAACAGCGCCTCTTTAACCTCAGGACGCTGAAGAAATTTGTCTTGTCACCAAAAAAACTCACAAACTTTGACAGATGCACAATCGAGAGGATCCTGTCAGGCTGTATCACCGCCTGGTACGGCAACTGTTCCGCCCACAACCGTAAGGCTCTCCAGAGGGTGGTGAGGTCTGCACAACACATCACCGGGGGCAAACTACCTGCCCTCCAGGACACCTACACCACCCACCTACACCAGGCCAAAAAGATCATCAAGGACAACAACCACACGAGCCACTGCCTGTTCACCCCGCTATCATCCAGAAGGCGAGGTCAGTACAGGTGCATCAAAGCTGGAACCGAGAGACTGAAAAACAGCTTCTATCTCAAGGCCATCAGACTGTTGAACAACCATCACTAACATTGAGTGGTTGCTGCCAACATACTGACTCAAATCTCTAGCCACTTTAATAATTAAAAATTGGATGTAATAAATGTATCACTAGTCACCTTAAACAATGCCACTTTATATAATGTTTACATACCCTACATTACTCATCGCACATGTATATACTGTACTCTATACCGTCTACTGCATCTTGCCTATGCCATTCGGCCATCGCTCATCCATATATTTATATGTACATATTCTTATTCATTACTTTACACTTGTGTGTAAAAGGTAGTTGTTGTGAAATTGTTAGATTACTTGTTAGATATTACTGCATGGTCAGAACTAGAAGCACAAGCATTTCGCTACACTCGCATTAACATCTGCTAACCATGTGTATGTGACCAATAACATTTGATTTGATACATCTAACCGGCCTCAACTGGAGACCATGTGTATGGAGCTGTGTGTGCAAGCAGTTTGCTGATGTCAACGTTGTGAACAGAGTGCCCTATGGTGGCGGTGGGATTATGGTATGGGCAGGCTTAAACTACGGACAACAAACACAGTTGCATTTTATCATTGGCAATTTGAATGCACAAATGTACCATGACGAGATCCTGAGGCCCATTCTTAGGCAAATTTTCTTAAGGCATCTGTGACTAACAGATACATATCTGTCTTCCCAGTTATGTGAAATCCATAGATTAAGGCCTAATGAATTTATTTAAATTGACAGATTTCCTCATATGGAACTCAGTAAAATCTTTGAGATTGCTGCATGTTGCATTTATATTTTTGTTCAGTATAGTTACTGACACAGTACTGAAGTGTACAATTGTTTTACTCCTCAAAGTTAGTTAAACAATGGAAGTTTTCTATATATTTTCTCTATTACAGAAGATATCAACAAATACATTTAAAAAAAAAAAAAATTAAGTCTTTGAATGTACCTGTTGAGGCCCTGGCAGTAGCCGACAGACCGGTTATGACAAGAAAAGGCCAGGAGGATACGATGTAGCTGCCGGACGGCACGCTTGGCGGGGAAGGAGAAGTGGCGGTTCCCCCTCAGAGTGGTCTCCAGGTCCAACCAGATCTGCTGCGAGACCCGGTGGGTCGAAGCAGCCTGGCTCCTAAAGCATATCTGTTGGTACCAGTGGGGCTGGCGCTCTCTCAGGGAGCGGGTGCGGCTCCACACTATCCACCGCCACACACGACGCCTGTAGTGGTGCGGCACGCCCTTTCTCAGAAGCCCCTTCAGCTTCGGAGAGGCCACCGCCTTGTCTGATCGTCTGCCATCAAAGTGCTGTGCCCAGCGGCCCCAAAGACGCTCGCTGTCCACCTCCTCTTCCCCATCCTTCTGTTGTTGTGGGGCATCGTGGGAATGAATCCCTAATGCTTGCAGTTTGGCGAGCAGCTTCATTTCATCCATTTGGATGTCAGTGGAGATTCTAAACCCATACTCATCATATTCCCTACACAACACACAAATGACGACAGCTCATTAACTCTGCTAGGAAGTTCTTTGTATTTTCTCATGATTAGCATCACTTAACTTTACCAACAAGTACTCACAAGAAATGATAGGAATCATAAGTGTGAGGTTAACTTACATGAAAAAGTTTCAATTAATGCTACACACACACACACACACACACACCTGGCAGGGTTCAGTTCCAGAATGTCCCTCCCGCCCTCCCGAAGAGTGTCGGTGATCAGGGTCTTTATGGCTTCCCTGTGTCTCTCCAAACCTCTGCTCTCCTGTAGCTTGAAGAGGACTGTCAGAGACCTGCTCTCCATCCGGAACACCTTGGCCTCCAGATGGGCACACTGACACATACACATACACAAAGCACAAGAGGAAGAAGGAATGTAACACTTTACAAGGTACACTGCTACTCATCTGGATTTAAGCATACTACAAATACATACAGTACTTATTGTCTCAAAAAAAGACATGCTTTTGGGGATTTTTTAGAGACCATGCTTTTACCAATATTTCTAGCATGATCCACTAGGTTTGCTGCATGTAGAAAATCCTAGGATTCAATCGATCAATGTCTGGTTGTGCGTGTGTGTTTGGTGGGGGGGGGTTTAGAATCACTGATCTCCAAATAGTATTCAATGCCAAATACGCTTAGTGCGATTATGATTAGCAAACCAAAACCAAAGATGGTGGATAGATGATGTTCACTCAGGCTGTTTACCATTGGAAAAAAATGCCAGTTCCGCTTCAAATTATGTAGACAACGCCACACACATTTACATAGGAAAATCCTAAACGTTTCTTGTCTGTCACGAATGTTGAATAAAATAAAATGTCAACTTTGCCGATTGGTAGAAATTTGAGACAAAATATCCCCAGGAAATTATTATTAAACCAACTTCAATACGCAGGTCTATGTGTGTGGCAATTAATATGTGCTTTGCTCATTACCAAAGGTACATGTTAGTATATATGCGAACCATGCCAAAGTCTTGCAGGTGTCTTGCAGGTGCCAAAGTCTTGCAGGTGTTTACATGGTTGTGCGCATGTGTCAGGTGAAATGTCAACTTCAGTACGGTGATCTAAACAGTTGGGTAAACAACACTTTCCTGTGGATATTTTTTCTCAAATGATGAGCAGCTGAATTGTTTTCAACATTCCGGCTTGTAGAAGACCATTTCTAGAATCATGTTCCAGACAGTGTATTTGGACATTCACTGTCTGGTCCCCAGGCAAAGTTCCGGTCTACTTAACTGGGTTTGTCTCCCATAGACACCAATGCAATAGGGTTTTCCACTAGTTACCACAGCCGCAAAGTCAAAATTGCCAATATTGTATATATTCATGAAAAAAAAATATTTGGTCATAATTTAAGGTTAGGGTTAGGCATAAGGTTAGCAGTGTGGTTAGGTATAAAATCAGATTTTAAGAAGAGAAATTGTAGAAATAGGCAGGGTTTAGACTTTGTGGCTGTGGTAACTAGTGACAACAATGCAATAGCAGCTGGGTCTGGTCTAATCGCTTCCTCTTCCGTCTCTGCCTACATCTCCCCTGGCTTAAAGACGCTGCAGGGTCAAGCTGATGTCTGCATTGGCTGTGCAACATTTACTGTGATACAGTCTCTGCAAAGTCAGGACAATCATACCTCTTGCGCTTTGCGCAGCAGCACAGAGCTTCTGAGCAGAGCTGTTGTGAAGGAAGAGTGTCTGTTTATGCTTGACCTACGGTCAATCAATCTTGTTAATGCAGAACTATACAAAGCCCTCCGCATTGTTACAAAATTTGGGAGGCACACGACGATGTGGTACAGAGCTCAATTTAGCCTCTGCATGCCTCCAGAGGCTCCGCAATTGCATCACACCCTCAATATGGAGCCTCGGACCACAAATCCGGATAAAGCATAAATTGGCTTTTTAGGTGATCCCCCTACACCAAAGACACACCCAACCAGACATTGATTGATTGATTGGAGATGGCTTGCATCAAATAAAGAACATTTCTTAGAATGTTCTACCTGCAGCAAACCTAGTGAATCATGCTGGAAATACCAATAAAAGCAAAGTGCCTCAATAAAAGCCACAAAAGTATACTACACATTCTACAATGCAACATCAAAGTCAGGTCTTGTAAATGTCATGCAGCAGCAGGTACCTTTATCTTCAAGCACTTCTCTTGTTCTGTACTCTTCCCCCATTCTTTGGTTAACTTGTAGATCTCTGCGTTCAAGTAAGTATTCTGAGTCTTGTAGGCCTCAATGTTGTCCTTGGAGAGGGAAGAGAGCATTTAAACTTAATGCCTTCAGTACATTTATAAAGTGTATTTCAAGTTCACAGAGGTTGCTCCTGAATTATTGTTTGATATACTGTTATTGTTGTAGTAACTATTTCACAACTGAAAAAACATCAGAGACTCCCCTCCATCTTCCAGAATGTGAGTTAGTGAGTGGGTGTGTGTGTGTGTGCTTGCAATAGTTATTTGATGCTGCATAAATATTGCAACGGCAGGTTTGATTGAATACGGGCTTTACTCTACTAAGAGATGTCCATCTTGATCCTCCCAATACTGGTAATTTAAGTGGAAGCTTTCAACTAAAGTGACTTACAGCCCCATGCTCTAGCTAGCTAGTCCCCTAAGCCATTGAAACCTTCCCCACCTTAAGATTCCTAATCTCCTGTCTCAGCTGCTCCTGCGTTTCAAGGACAGTCCAACCGCGGACGAGGCTTCGCTGGGGGTCGGCCAAACTCTCAGCCACTTGTTGGGACAGACGGAGGACCAACTCTCTCTCAGCCTGGTTCCTCTCAGCCAGTAGCCGGAGGTGATCCTGAGACTCGGCCACACAGTCGTGCCGCAGCAGTGGCACAACCTGCAGGCCATACGAATGATCTGTGTTGCACTCGCCTTGATTCCATGGTTGTGAGTTGGAACTCTTCCATTCACACTCCGACCTCGGGGACTCTACTGCAGGAGTCAATTTCTCCTGCTGGGCCAACTCCAGGGCTTTCTGCAACAGGGATACTAGATCCTAAAAAGGAAGTGACATCAGAGATTACAGGGACAGGCTTAGATGTGACACCCTGCTATAGTACAATGTGTCAACAGTTGTCAACAGTTGTCTAATTAACATGATCTTGGGTAAAATGTTTGACATGGACCTCAGAGAAATATAGGGCTATATAGACACTTTCGATGTATTTAGTTATTTATGTAGTTTAGCTTTTTTTACTGATACAGAAATATTCCAGGACTGAGTCGTTATGTTATTCCAGACCTCACCTTCTGGGCCTTGACCTGGCCTGCCAGACTGAGCACTTCCTGTTGAAGACGGGCGGTGTCTGGAGGCTCTTCCTGCTGGGGACTAGCAGTCTTGTCTGCGGGTTTAGAAGAGGAGCCCTCACTGCTTAGGGAGCTCTGGTGTCCCTTTGGTGCCTCTATCTCCTGGACCCACTGTGTTTTTGGCCCAGAGGGCTCAATATTTGTTTTTGGAGCTATGCAAAGAGACAAATGGTTTTCAATTACTTTTTAAAAAATCACTGTTAATTACTGGTGGTTATATAATAGTGAAAATCTTTCCCACAGGCACCATCCACTCAGCATTCACAGGTCTAAACAGACTGGATTGATGGCAGCAAAACGGCCATTCCTCAGTCTTGCGCTCAATGAAGCCGCTGTCATATTGCTTTCTACTATCCAGCCCTTTCATATCTGTGAACATCCAAAAAAGGGGATCCGGTGGTCTAGGAGAGACCTACGTGATTTGTCCTGGTCAAAATATGGAGGGGCCTGGATGTCTTTGAGTGGCAGGAATGGATCCCAGAGTTCCTCCCAGCTGAGGCTGTGGCTGAGCTCCTGGGAGGAGCGGCTCCGGAGTAAGTATTCCTTACTACAACCACAGATGGACATAAACATACAGTAAATAATCACACACTAACTCTTTTTATGTAAAACATTTCAACTTTACATTTGTTTACAAAGACTCAAATTACAGTTAAGCAAGCTTATATTTTGGGTTATGATAGGGTAAGACAGTTGTACTTTGCTCATGAGGTATTTCTAAGTTATATTCTTCAAGAATGAGTAGATATAATTACTTTTATGTAGTTCTGTCCTTGAGCTGTTCTAGTCTTTTAAAACATGTATTATGCCATGTTTTATGTTGTGTGTGGATCCCAGGAAGAGTAGCTGCTGCATTAGCAACAGCTAATGGGGATCTTAATAAAATACAAAATTCTGATATTTCCTCCCAGTCTAAAAAGCTATGTCAAATTTCTAGAGTGAACCAAGACCAATTCTGTTTAATGTGTGTGTGTGTGTGTTTGCAGATGTATGAATAGGGTTCATATTTGTGTATACTGACTGAATTCCTGTCGGAGTGTGTCTGAGGAGGACGTCACTCAGCGTGGCGTATCGTCGTAGTGCATGGTGACTGGTGACCATTCCCAGCTTTCCAGAAATGTTCCCATGATGCCACCTCTTCAACTGGAGTTGCTTCAGCCAGTATATCATAGACTCGCAATTCACAGCCTGAAATTCAAGACAGATTTTGAGAATGACCTGAAGTAGGACCTCAGGGGAACATTTTACTTCCAAATAAATAACTTTTCTAAGCACATTTGGAGTGAGGAAAAAAACAGAAATAGCGCCAAAACGGTATACCACGGGGTGCCTACCTAATACAGCATTAAAGGTTTAATGGAGCTGAGGTCCTTTGATTCTCTTTACTGTTTCAGAGCATGCTTCTCTGCAGTGTTTGTATAGAATCTATTGAAAAATGTATACTTTAAAGAGGTTGGGGGAATGATGCCTATGTAAGGTCCAAATTTAACTCCTTTGTCCTGCTGTGGGTGATTTGCATTAAACTTGGTCAGGACATTGAATTATGCATTTCATAGAAAGGTGGTAGGAAGGTTGTGGGTGTGTCCACTTTCTTCTTGTCATTGGTTGAACATATGTAGACAGCTGTGACCTTAGACTTCCTCAAGGCACTTCCCTCTTTCCCACAGATGAAACACCACTTGTCTAAGATTTCAGCACCAAAAGCCATAACCACAACTCTCTGTACACTGTACTCCGCCAGACCTACTTCATGGGACTGCTGAGCTGCACTTTATCATACTTTGCACACTCAATGGAAAGACTTCATATTCCTTATTTATTTATTTCTATGTATGTCACTATATTGAAATGTGCAAAAGCCTGTTGTCACGCCCTGACCATAGAGAGCCCTTGGTTCTCTATGGTGTAGTAGGTCAGGGCGTGACTAGGGGGTTTTCTAGTTAAATATTTCTATGTTAGTGTTTTGTATGGTTCCCAATTAGAAACAGCTGGTAATCGTTGCCTCTAATTGGGGATTATATTTAGGTGGCCACGTTTCCCACCTGTGTTTGTGGGATATTGTTTTGAGTGAGTGCATTCAGCACCACGTAGTTCACGGTCGTTGTTTATTTATTGTTTGAAAGCTTCACTTATATAAAAGATGTGGAACTCAACACACTCTGCGCCTTGGTCCGTCCAGTTCAACAACTGTGACACCTGTTGTGTCGTTATTTCTTTGTAATCATCATTAAACCATTCACAAAAATGTCTGCTTTTAGTTTTAATGCACCGTATTGCTGGAAATGCACACAATACCGCATAATGTCAAAGTGGAATTATGTTTTTAGAAATGTTTACAAATGTATTCAAAATGTAAAAAAATGTGCTTAACAAGTCACATAAAAAGATGCATGGATTCACTCTGTGTACAATAATAATGTTTAACTTTTTTAAATTTGTATAACTACCTCATCTCTGTCCCACATACAATTATCTGTAAGGTTCCTCAGTCAACCACAAAGACCAGGGAGGTTTTCTAATGCCTCGCAAAGAAGGCCATGGGTAAAACAAAAAAAATGCAGACATTCAATATCCCTTTGAGCATGATGAAGTTAAGCATTACACTATCCAAAGTGTACCAACATACCCATTAGTGCATCAATACACACAAAGATACAGGCGCCCTTCCAAACTCAGTTGCCGTAGAGCAAGAAACGGCTCAGGGATATCACCATGAGGCCAATGGTAACTTTAAAACAGTTACAGAGTTTAATGGCTGTGATAGGAGAAAACTGAGGATGGATCAACAACATTGTAGTTACTACACAATACTAACCTAAATGGCAAAGTGAAAAGAAGGAAGCCTATACAGAATACAAATATTCTAGAACATGCATCCTGTTTGCAATAAGGCACTAAAGTAAAACCGCAAAAACATGTATTTTTTATTTTTATAAGAGTACATGGTCATTATGAAGGCCAGATTGTTCTTCAAGATGTTCAAATGTTCATAAATGACCAGCAGGGTCAAATATAATCACAGTGGCTGTAGAGGGTGCAACAGGTCAGTCAGTACCTAAGGAGTAAATGTCAGTTGGCATTCAGGTCGAGACAGCAGATGCCGTAGAGTGAGAGAGAGATGATAACAAAAACTTTGGCAGCCACGCCATTCTAAAGAGGTTAATTCTATCTGTACGATTTATTGGAAGATTATTCCATTTAATTAGATCTGCTTTCATATTGTTGAGTAATGGAATAAAGTTATTTTTATATATTTGTTTGTTGTAACTTATTAAGCATCCTAAGTATTTAATATTTTTTTGTGGTCCAGGATTGCTGTAGATTGTGAGTAATTTATTTTTATTTTTCCTATTGTCATATATGAATACTTTCTGAAGGCACATGTTGCGCTTGGACAAGTTTACCTTGAGGGTGAAGGTGCGCTCGGGTGTTTGAATGTAGAAGGTCCCCTGGTCTGCCTGTGGTAGGTCTCCCAGTATGGCATTGGACAGGTCAATCCATCCCAGTGGATTCACATCCTGGGCACACTTGTAGTAGACCAGCTGACACTCCTTCTCTTCGTATATGAACCAGAGGGACCTCCAGACCTTCAGTGGCCCGCTCAGCTTGTCCAGATACCCGCATAACGTGGCGGCAGCAGATACCACTGGGCTCTGCTTTCTGGACTCAGTAGGAAAACTGTCCCCGTCTTTGTTTAGAAAGGCAATGTCATTCATTCCGTCTCTGCCTGCTTTCTCCTCCCCAAATCAAATCAAATATTATTTGTCACATGCGCTGAATACAACAGGTAGACCTTACCCTGATTTAAATGCTTACTTTACAAGCCCTTAAGAAAAATAAGAGTTAAGAAAATATTTACTAAATAAAGTAATATATTTAAATACATTTTTAAAAGTAACACAATAAAATAACGGCACAATGACACCGATGTCCAATCAATGTTCAAGTTTCATAGGTTTGTTCAAGTTTAAGCTGCCCCTAGGCACAAAAGGTGCCTAGATCTGAAGGAAAGTAATCAAAAGTAACTTCAATTAAACACAAAAAAATACATAAGAGAATGTACAAATTTGTTACAATTTATACATTACTACTCACTTGATCAAAGAAGACAAATTAACACTTCCACAGATAGACATACAGTATCATACTTGACAAAGGTCAGCAAAACCTTTTTTAAACTGCTAGTGGAGTCCAACTGAAGTCTTCGTGCATGGAAACTCTTCCTAGTCAAGTATCTTGTAAGAAGCTACAGGGTGTGAGGTTATTTTTAAAAGGTTGCATGCAGAGTTTTAGGTTACAAAACTGTAGTGCACATGTACAAATCTAAACATTGCTACTATATATACACCATTCCACCACTGCCATATGCCTACTACCAATATGTTGTTACTGTGAAAAGTATATTTCTAGTAGGGTTAATTAAATAAAGTAAAATACTTACTCAATTCCTTTTGGCACGAGACATTGAAAAATCTTCTCATACTTCTGGGAGGAACCAAGTTGACCCCAAATGTGGACAAAGCCAGCATACTACTGCATCTGATGCACATACAGTGGGTTCCATAACTATTGGCACCCTTGATAAAGATGAGCAAAAAATACTTTATAAAATAAATAATACAAATAATCAGCTATATTGTATGCAAAAAAAGGGGACATTATATTATTTTATACTAATACAATTGCTCAGAGGAAGAGATTTTGTTTAGCAAGTAAAAAAGAAAAAAATATAGGAGTAAACATTATTGGCACCCCTGTTTTCAATATTCTAGCACCCTCCCCTTGTGAGGATGACACAGTTTTTCTAAAATGTTTTATGAGATTGGAAAACACATTCCTCCATTCAGAATTTTCCAGATCCTTGATATCCTTCATCTGTGCTTATGGAGTGCCCTCTTCAATTCAAACTACACGTTTTCAATAGGGTTCAAGTCCATGGACTGAGATGACGATTGCAACATGTTGATTTTGTGGTTAATTAACTATTTATTTGTGGATTTTGATTAGTACTTGAGGTTATTGTCTTGCTGGAAGATGCACTTGCGGCCAAGTGACAGCCTCCAAGCAGAGGCAACCAGGTTTTTGGCTAAAATGTCCTGGTACTCAGTGCCAGATTACCGAATGGGCATGCAGAGCACGTGTCCTGGAGAGGTCAGGGCCACAAATTCTCTGAACTAACTGGTGAGAGTTATTGTTTCCTGAACTAAAAACGTGAAATTAAAATGTTTTTAGTTTTTTTGTTGGGCCCCCTTGGAGTTCGGGGCCCCCTGGGAGATCGGAGGTTGGCTCTGAACTAACTTTTGAGAGTTATTGTTTCCTGAAATAAAAACACTTGAAATGAAAGCGTTATTTTTATTGTGGGATAAGCTAACATCAAATCAAATAGTATTTGTCACATGCGCCGAATACTGTCCTGGTAGCAGGGACAACGTTTTCAGAAAATGTCGACAGAAACAAACATCATCCTCGGTTCTTGAATCTAAATCAACCTGACCCCAAAAGAGAGAAGGCGAGAAAAAGACTGCTCATGACCAATCCAGAAACCGGATAAACATTGGAATTAACATTGAAAGGTGGCGAGCATTAATGGTTTGAAGAGTGATGACAAAATGGCCACTGTTCTCAAGGACTGGTAGGTAAGTTTTGGATTGTGTTTTTAGTTACTAACCTTAGTGTGTTCAATGTTAAAGCTAGCTAACACGGCTTCTTAGCTAGCTAACACTTAGCAAGATAACATTGTCTGTATTCACACTGCTTTGTACTCAAAGGAATCTAACGATAGCTACATCATGTAGCTAGCTACACTACATAAACTCCACAAGAGACCCAATGCCACTACCTAACGTTACCTAGATAGGTAGCTAGCTAAAGCTAGATATGAAAATTGTTGACACAATCATGTTTGGCTTGTAGATTACAACTTTAGCTAGCTAGGTGGTCAACAGCATTTTCGCCCCCCCCTCCCCCCCACAAAAAAATGCATCTAGCTATACACTTTGGTACAGTAACATCACACAAACATGTATTTCTCAGGGAGAAACTGATGGAGAAATGTTGGTAGACTATGGATAAAAAAATTATGGCCCATAGTCTTTTTTTCCCATCGGTCTCACACACAAGGCACCCACCATAGGCCGATTTGTCACAAGGCAGCAGTGCTCCTTTTCCTCACACAGGCCAGCCACCCTTCAACCGCCCTTCTCCCCCGACAGGTGACACTACAACTGCAAGTCAGAAGCAAAACGCTTTTCAGCTTCAAGCCAGTGGAATGCCGACTCCCTCTCGCCATTTATTTGTATATATTTATTGATTTTATTGTTTAAAGGTCGACTTTGGGGAAAACCTAAAGAAAACAGCTTTTCTTCCCCTTTCCCTTTAAACTGTATAATTGATCAATGCACCAACATACCAGGTAATTTAAAGGGAAACTTCACTGCTAGATACTATTTGGGGTGATGAGAGCATAGCCGCAGGAAGTAGGGGTGTAGGACTGAAGCACCCCTTTTACAATTATTGTGTCCTTTGTGTTTCACAGATTGCACCATCACGCAATCACGGGAGTAGATATGGTTATCCTTGTTCAATAGGGCCTTTGGACTGGTCTCAACAATGTTCCTAGCTGCCAGGATATTGTAGAATATCTAGGTTGATGGAAGCCATACTTCCTTGTTCCCACACTCGAAGGCAGGATTTTCAAAACTAGGGCAGTACTAGTTTACAGGTTCATGGGAGCTATGTTACAGTGCATTGTCTATCCGAGACTGCTAAATAATAAGCTACAATGACTGCTTTTGATGATTCCTTTTTCCAAGAAGATTTGTTTTACATAGGAACATACAGTTCTATTTATTTGTGCTGGAATACAGAGACCAGAAAGCAGTGGCTAGCTAACTAGCCTAGCTAGCTTCGGTGCCTCTCATTATGAGCAAAACTGAACAAATGTTTTGATGACGATGGAGTAGAGTAAAGGAATGACTTTGGCTTGATGACTCATATTACTCTTGGGGTATCTATACCTAGCTAACGTGTGTCTGTGAGAAATATCGTATTCGACACCATGTTGCAAAAGTAGGAATAGACTGTACACAATGATTGCCCATGAATGTGTAATAGCGTTTTCATTTGTATTTACTAAGTATCACCATTAGCTGCTGCTACACTTCCTGGGGTCCAGCAACATTAAGGGAGCTATATACAATTTAAATATTACATGACTCACTACTCACATCCACAGTCATACTCTGGACCTAGTTTTGTTCAGTGGAATAAATATTGTGGATCTTTCCTCATAATCCTGGACTATCGGACCACCATTTTATTACGTTTGCATTCGCAACAAATAATCTGCTCAGGCCCCAACCAAGGATCATCGAAAGCTGTGCTATAAATTCTCGGACAACCCAAAGATTCCTGATGCCCTTCCAGACTCCCTCCACCTACCCAAGGATATCAGAGTACCTCACGTATACTCCCTCTCCGGCCTCTTGGTCATCAGGCTGCTGATTATCCCGCACACCTGTCACCATCGTCTCGCACACCTGCGCCTCATGACACTCACCTGGACTCCATCACCTCCTTGATTATCTTCCCTATATCTGTCACAACCCTTGGTTATTTCCTCAGGTGTTATTGACTCTGTTTGCATGTCGGTGCATTGTTTGTGTTTCATGTTCATTGTTTGTGTTTCATGTTCATTGTTTCTTTTATTTATTAAAACACTCACTCCCTGAACTTGCTTCCAGACTTTCAGCGCACTCGTTACGGAATAACACCTCACCTAACTGAAGCATCAGGGAGTGTTTTATTTTATTTTTTGTGTCTCTACTGCACCTGCTGTCTCTAACTCTGAATGATTGGCTATGAAAAGCCAACTGGAATTTACTCCTGAGGTGCTGACCTGTTGCACCCTCTACAACCACTGTGATTCTTATTATTTGACCCTGCTGGTTATCTATGAACGTTTGAACACCTTGGCCATGTACTGTTATAATCTCCACCCGGCACAGCCAGAAGAGGACTGGCAACCCCTCAGATCCTGGTTTCTTCTGAGGTTCCTGCCTTTCTAGGGAGTTTTTCCTAGCCACCGTGCTTCTACATCTGTATTGCTTGCTGTTTGGGGTTTCTGTATAGCCCTTAGTGACATCGGCTGATGTAAAAATGGCTTTAAAAATACATTTGATTTGGGTTTATACTGATTTTTTCTTTAACCTAAAATTTGTATTTTAAAAAATTAATTTCACAGACATATCAGAAAGCTAGGCACATTGGGAGCACCCTATCAACCAACAGAGAAGACAGCAGGGAGATTACTACCACCTGGTTGCTGAACTTTGTCTAGATGGAGCACGCCATCACCAGTACTTTAGAATGAGCCAAGAGCAAATTAACAATATTCTGTCTACAATTAGGCCAGAGCTCAGAAGGCAGATTACAAGGTACAAGGCGGCTACTGAGCCACAGAAAAGTATTTTTTCAAATTCATGGCTACTGAGCCACAGAAAAGTATTTTTTATGTCAGGTAAGTAAATCGTCCGTGTCTGTATATGAACCTGTTTTTCTTTTCTTGTTGGGTTAAAGTTATTTTGTGAGGTGTTCGGATCTTTCCATGACCTATGTTGTTCCTTCATAGCGTAAAGCTGTTGGTACTCGTCGATTTCCCTCAGGATCTCCTTAGTGTCCAGATTGGCTCTTTACTCCAGCCAGTTTTTTTTACGAAAAGATAATGAGTATTTCCCACGACGACGACAGGTGGCTGTAGTACAGCCAGTTAGCACTCGCGGAATACACGCAAAAAAAGGAACGCAAACTTGCAATCCCAGCCGTAAAGGCTAACCGCGTCGTGGAATCCTTAGAAACAAAACTTTCGTTCGGATTAAAATCGATTTAATGAAAATGTTTTGATGTTAACAACAACCCGACAGTACAGTGTCCTGTTGCGCACTCTGATGACGTGTTTCTGTGACGTTTCTCTGTATTAAAACAATATTAACTTATTCAATATATACTTACCATCTATACTTGGTATAAATACTTAGTATCTATATGATGTTCAATCTTCAACACTCAAAGTTTTTGCATCACTCTTTTACTTTACATTACAAATTGAAATAGAAAAACAACATTCATGGGTGCATGGCTGAAATTGGAGGTGCAAAAAACAATGAATGAATTAAACATTTAAAAACATTTGTTTGTTTTTAATAACTATTTCCTGCAATTCTACACTGTTTCTTCACAGGGGGAATCCATATTTTATAAACAGAACACAACAGTTTTTCTTAGCTACTGCCACAATAAATTATATTGAACTCAAGTACTTGAATGAAAAAAATGTGATATTTTTAGAACACAAGACCTTAAGAAAATATGTCCACATTTATCTAGGCCTATATGCCAACAGTTCGCAATAATGTCTAATTTATGATAACCATTACAGGTAACAATTCCTAACTGCTAAATTGCTCCATATATATTCAGTCAGTATAAATGGCAGTAGCAGATCGCAAAGTAGCCTGTGGAAAATGGAAAATAGACTGGACGCAATTATTCGAAAACTGCAGCTCGTTGGTGGAACAAGTATTTCCATACTTTAATCAACCAGAATGTTATAAAACTGTCTTAATTTGGCAAGAAATGTAGCTTGTGTATCCCACCAGTTAGATATGTTTTTATTTGTGACTCGTTTCGGGAAACTAGGCATATGTCACAGGAGAGGCATTTTAACATAACATTTTTTGGGGGGGCAGAAATGCCTTCTGGAATATGTGTTCTTTCATGTGCCTTAATAACAAACTTGTATTGTATCCATGAATACAATTCTTAAATGATGTGCCCATCTGGTTTAGTCACAGAAAAAGTCAGGAACCTTCCCGCTAGCCATGATTGGCTGAGATACTAGATGGGCTGGACATGCTGGGAGATGAGTATGGATTGGTCTGCCATATAGCAGGCTTCTGTCTATAAATGTGACCTGCTCAGTATGTGTTGATAAACCATTCTACCGCACCATTTTTAAAATATATAACCTTAGCCGTCAAACTACAAAGGTTTTGTACATTTCTCAACAACATTGACACCCTGAATTTAGCAAGCGCTATCGACAGATCAGTTGGAAAAAGTGATGGGCTACTTTCTGCACATGCCTCGGCCAGTGTGAACCGGAGTGACTTGACACAAAGCTGGCCAAATAAGATGTATCTACAAACAAAACTGAGTTAAATGGTTCCAGTCTGCAGTGGAGCATTCATCCATGTAAGAGTCTAGCTACATTTTCAGATATTATGCGTTTCAAATTCATTTTTATTGCAAGTTAAAGCATACTGTTCGGTAGCTAGCGATGATTTGTGTAGTAATATTATTCGAATCCAAAATACATTTGCATTGATAGTTATAGCCTATTGTTAGCTAGCTAACATTGGACCTAGTTGTTAGCTTTAGCAACCTGCAGATTCATACTACAGCTATGACAATGTTTTATTGGTAGCTAATTTTCCCCCCAACATTGGACACCCCCTAACTTTGGACACTCTCTAGTGGTTAGAGGATAAAATCACCTCGAGCTCAACATTTAAATGGCCTGGAAAAAAACGGTACGTTTGCGACTAAAGACACCCTTCTAGCTATCTTACTACCAATTTTTATTGCCATTTATGTAAGTTAAGTTAGGCTTTGAGAGTTTTCAAAAAAGTTATATATATACACATTTTGTGGGACACACTGTATATTGTAAAATTCTAAAAGTTGACAGGCAAGTCATTTTTTTTACTGGAAGGTTAGACAACTAGTCAACTATCTAGTAAACACTTCGGATACGAGGTTGGTGTCTCTTTTATGAACAAAATTAAACGGATATACCTTGTCATTTAAAAAATAGTAAGGTGGCCAATAACTGGGGACCGTATGCCGATAATACGGGACATATTTATTTTGCAAAACCGCTTATCAAAAAGCTGATAGTAGTAGTATTTCCTATTAATTGCTAACCCATTAGCTAACATTTTTACGACACCAATAATCACAAAACATTGATGGCTTGATCACAAGATAACACTGTTGAAGGTAATATTTTTTTTTAAACGCTGTTGAATATGCCAATAATACGGGGTGCTACGCTAGTAGTATGACTTGGGATTATCCCGGTTCATTGTTTAGCTAGCTAGCTGCTGTACATGTCTAAACAAAAGACTCAACTTTGCCAGATGATTACATGATCCATCAAGTTAGCCAGGTGTTTCTGGGGGTGAATACGGCCATCAATTGTATTTCATGAACATGAGTACACTACCGGTTAAAGGTTTTAGAACACCAACTCATTCAAGGGTTGTTGTTTTTTAAACTATTTTCTACATTGTAAAATAATATTGAAGACATTAAAACTATGAAATAACCCATATGGAATCATGTAGTAACCAAAAAAGTGTTAAACAAATAAAAATATATTTTATATTTGAGGTTCTTCAAATAGCCACCCTTTGCCTTGATGATAGCTTTGCACACTCTTGGTATTCTCTCAAATGGCTTCACCTGGAATGCTTTTCCAACAGTCTTGAAGAAGCTCCCACATATGCTGAGCACTTGTTGGCGGCTTTTCCTTCAATCTGCAGTCCGACTCACCCCAAACCATCTCAATTTGGTTGAGGTTGGAGGATTGTGGAGGCCAGGTCATCTGATGCAGCACTTCATCACTCTAATTATTGGTAAAATAGCCCTTACACAGCCTGGAGGTGTGTTGGGTTATTGTTATTGTCCTGTTGAAAAACAAATGATATTCCCACCAAGCCCAAACCAGATGGAATGACATATTGCTGCAGAATGCTATGGTAGCCATGCTGGTTAAGTGTGCCTTGAATACAAAAAAAATACACAGACAATGTCACCAGCAAAGCACACCCACACTATAACACCTCCTCCGCCATGCTTTACGGTGGGAAATACACATGTGGAGATCATCCGTTCACCTACACCGCATCTCACAAAGACACAGTGGTTGGAACCAAAAATCTCCAATTTGGATTCCAGACCAAAAGACACATTTCCACCGGTCTAATGTCCATTGCTCGTGTTTCTTGTCCTTTATAAGTGGTTTCTTTTCTTTTCAGTAATTTGACCATGAAGACCTGACTCACACAGTCTCTTCTGAACAGTTGATGCTGAGATGTGTCTGTTACTTGAACTCTGTGAAGCTTTTATTCAGTCTGCAATTTCTGAGGCTGGTAACTCTAATGAACTCTTATACAGACATCGTACACACTCTCACTATATCACATCCAATATCATACACATCAACCTACTCAGATTTGCTACACACATAATATCTTGTCTCAATTTTCTAACATCTGTGGCATTGGCTCACAGGCAAACAGGCAAGGGAAAAAAATGAATATTGCTGGAACCTATTTCTTCAATTCTAAATATCAAACATTTGAAAGCTCTAGTTTTGACCTTCATAATACCTCTGATGGCAGTAACTTTACAAGCACTAATTATGGTCAATTTAGACTGAGAATAGTATCTAGTTATGGTAAGTGGTGAAAGTATAGCCAGTTATAATTGTAACGGTTTAGCAGATTATAAAAAAAGAAGATCAGTCTTTACATGGCTAAAGGAAAAGGAATATAACATATACTGTTTACAACTCACTCTAGTTGTGTGGAAAAAGGAATGGGGTGGATAAATAATTTTCTGTCATGGACAAAGGAACTCAAAGGGTGTGATGATATTAATTAACAAAAATGTTGATCTGACTGTGCAAATAGTCAGGAATGATTCGCAAGGAAGGTGGATCCTTTTGAATATGAAAGTGGACGAAAAATACATTTGGCTCATCAATCTACATGGTCCAAATCAGGAATATCCAGACTTCTTTCAAAACATTTATACCAATTTATTGAACTTACAGGCAACAAATGATCTAATTGTTATGGTAGGAGACTATAACACAGTGTTGAGTACCTCAATGGACCGTAAAGGTAATCACTCTACAAAAAATCATCACCGTGCCCTTAAGGAAATCACAAATATTATGGACACATTAGAAATGGTGGATATTTGGAGACTAAAAAACCTAGTGAGTGAGATATACATAGTATATCTGATATACATAGCCTAGTGAGATATACATGGAGAATTAATCAAGCTAATCGTCTTGACTACTTTCTTGTCTCTTTCTCTCTTGCATCAAAGGCTAAACAAGTTTTAATAGGAGACAGAATGCGGTCGGATCATCATCTAATTGGCATTCACATAACACTTATAGATTTTCCACATGGACGGGGATATTGGAAATTTAATCAAAGTTTACTAGAGGACTTAGGGGTGGACTCACTTTTGTTGCCAGCGGTTTAGACATTAATGGCTGTGTGTTGAGTTATTTTGAGGGGACAGCAAATTTACACTGTTATACAAGCTGTACACTCACTACTTTACATTGTAGCAAAGTGTCATTTCTTCAGTGTTGTCACATTAAAAGATATACTCAAATATTTACAAAAATGTGAGGGTGTACTCACTTTTGTGATATACTGAACATGTAATAGTGCCAGACATGCACACAAACATATACAGTTGGCATTGCTGTTGTGATTTTAGTTGTCCTTGATGTCCTTTGTTTTAAATGTATTGTTTAGTTTTATTTTTTGCATTGTTGTTTGCTGTTTTCTTCTGTCTTTTCCTTTTTTTTCTTTAGTTCATTCTCTTGGTTGTTGGTACATTGGGGGGTTCTTGGGGGTGGGGAATGGAATTAATTGTATTTTTTATTTTGATTTTTTCTTCCTGGTGGGTCTCGAATGGTTGAGGGACAGCTATTGGGGAACTGTGGGGGGATCTTGGAGTGTTCGGGTTCACGTTTTTTGTCCTGGTGGTAGATCGGTCAACATGCCCTTGAGCAGGGCATTGACCCTGGATGCTTCTGTGTGTCGCTCTGAATGGGAATCTGTTGGATGACTGGTATGATGTAGTTATTGAGCGGCTTCACTGGAAGTATATTGTATGTTTCGAATATTCAATAAATAATAACAAATAAACTCGAATGAACTTATCCTCTGCAGCAGAGAACTCTGGGTCCTCCATTCCTGTGGCAGTCCTCATGAGAGCCAGTTTCATCATAGCGCTTGATGGTTTTTGTGACTGCACTTGAAGAAACTTTCAAAGTTCTTGAAATGTTCCGTATTGACTGACCTTCATGTCTTACAGTAATGATGGACTGTAATTTTTCTTTGCTTATTTTAGCTGTTATTGCCATAATATGGGCTTGGTCTATTACCAAATAGGGCTATCTTCTGTATACCCCCTACCTTGTCACAACACAACTGATTGGCTCAAGCGCTTTAAGCAGGAAAGACATTTGAAAAATTAACTTTTAAGAAGGCACACCTGGAAATTGAAATACATTCCAGGTGGCTACCTCATGAAGCTGGTTGAGAAAATACCAAGAGTTTGCAAAGCTATCACCAAGGCAAAGTGTGGCTATTTGAAGAATCTCAAATATTAAATAGATTTAGATTTGTTTAACACTTTTTTGGTTACTACATGATTCTATATGTGTTATTTCATAGTTTTGATGTCTTTGCTATTATTCTACAATGTAGAAAATAGTAAAAAATAAAGAAATAACATTGAATGAGTAGGTGTTCTAAAACTTTTGAACGGTAGTGTACTCTAGACAACTGTGACCCATCCACTTAGCTAGATGTGGCATGGGGGTGGTTATAGCATTTCTTTCACATGCCCCATGAATTTCGCCAAGTATGTCGGGTAAGTGTCATCTAATAAAATGTTTAATATGTATAAAATATTTTTATCTGGATTTGACATTGCTACTATGCACGTAATCATTTCACGGTACAGTAAACACCTTCTGTATCCTGTGCATTTGACACATTTTATTTGATATAGTGTTTGTTTACCAGAGACGGTAATGTGAAGAACTGCACCAAGTCAGATTAGGATATAGGCCAAGGACTAGTTAGTGTATTTTTAACTGGAATTGTTCCTTATTGTAGACAACTACTTTGACCATTTTTAGTCTTGAAATCTTTGGTTGTTTACTAAACTACTCACTCTGTTTAGCACACAGTCTCATGTGAATCCTTAAAGAGACAGGTGGGGCTAAGGTTTGAGAGGGTGTGAACAATGTTAAATGGGTGTAGACAAAGAAGGGCTTCAAGGGCCATTTTCTCAAAAGTGGGGTTGCAAGTTTATCAACTTTCAAAGCAGAATTTATTTCCCATTGTTCCATTTCTAGCCCTGTGTGTCTACTTTTATCCAACGTAAAAAACACAATTTCAAATTTTGCTACATAAGTCCGAAACAAGGCGGTCAGTCACATTTGTCTAAACATCAGACTTACCATGGTTACTCCATGGATACAGTTGAAGTCTGAAGTTTACATACAATTAGGTTGGAGTCATTAAAACTAATTTAGTTTTGGCAAGTCGGTTAGGACATCTACTTTTTGTTTACAGACAGATTATTTCACTTAAAGTTCACTGTATCACAATTCCAGTGGGTCAGAAGTTTACATACACTAAGTTGACTGTGCCTTTAAACTGCTTGGACAATTCCAGAAAATTATGTCATGCCTTTAGAAGCTTCTGATAGGCTAATTCAAATCAAATGTATTTATATAGCCCATCAGCTGATATCTCAAAGTGCTGCATAGAAACCCAGCCTAAAACCCCAAACAGCAAGCAATGCAGGTGTAGAAGCACGGTGGCTAGGAAAAACTCCCTAGAAAGGCCAAAACCTAGGAAGAAACCTAGAGAGGAACCAAGCTATGAGGGGTGGCCAGTCCTCTTCTGGCTGTGCCGGGTGGAGATTATAACAGAACATGGCCAAGATGTTCAAATGTTCATAAATGACCAGCATGGTCAAAAAATAGTAATCACAGGCAGAACAGTTGAAACTGGAGCAGCAGCACAGCCAGGTGGACTGGGGAAAGCAAGGAGTCATCATGCCAGGTAGTCCTGAGGCATGGTCCTAGGGCTCAGGTCCTCCGAGAGAGAGAAAGAAAGAGAGAATTAGAGAGAGCGTACTTAAATTCACACAGGACACCGGATAAGACAGGAGAAGTACTCCAGATATAACAAACTGACCTTAGCCCCCCGACACATAAACTACTGCAGCATAAATACTGGTGGCTGAGACAGGAGGGGTCAGGGGACACTGTGGCCCCATCCGATGATACCCCCGGACAGGGCCAAACAGGAAGAATATAACCCCACCCACTTTGCCAAAGCACAGCCCCCACACCACTAGAGGGATATCTTCAACCACCAACTTACCATCCTGAGACAAGGCCGAGTATAGCCCACAAGATCTCCGCCACGGCAGAACCCAAGGGGGGGCGCCAACCCGGACAGGAAGATCACATCAGTGACTCAACCCACTCAAGTGAAGCACCCCTCCTAGGGACGGCATGAAAGAGCACCAGTAAGCCAGTGACTCAGCCCCTGTAATAGGGTTAGAGGCAGAGAATCCCAGTGGAAAGAGGGGAACCGGCCATCATATGAGTCAATTGGAGGTGTACCTGTGGATGTATTTCAAGGCCTACCTTTCATCTCAGTGCCTCTTTGCTTAACATCATGGGAAAATCCAAAGAAATCAGCCAAGACCTCCGAAAAAAAAACGTGGACCTCCACAAGTCTGGTTCATCCTTGGAAGCAATTTCCAAACGCCTGAAGGTACCACGTTCATCTGTACAAACAATAGTACCCAAGTATAAACACCATGGGACCACGCAGCCGCCATACCGCTCCGGAAGGAGACACGTTCTATCTCCTAGAGATGAACGTACTTTGGTGTGAAAAGTGTAAATCAATCCCAGAACAACAGCAAAGGACCTTGTGAAGATGCTGGAGGTACAAAAGTACAGGTACAAAAGTATCTATATCCACAGTAAAACGAGTCCAATATCAACATAACCTGAAAGGTCGCTCAGCAAGGAAGAAGCCGCTGCTCCAAACCCACCATAAAACAGACAGACTATGGTTTGCAACTGCACATGGTGACAAAGATCGCACTTTTTGGAGAAATGTCCTCTGGTCTGATGAAACAAAAATAGAACTGTTTGGCCATAATGACCATCGTTATGTTTGGAGGGAAAAGGGGGAGGCTTGCAAGCCGAAGAACACCATCCAACCGTGAGCACGGGGGTGGCAGCATCATGTTGTGGGGGTGCTTTGCTGCAGGAGGGACTGGTGCACTTCACAAAATAGATGGCATCATGAGGGAGGAACATTATGTGGATATATTGAAGCAACATCTCAAGACATCAGTCAGGAAGTTAAAGCTTGGGTCTTCCAAATGGACAATGACCCCAAGCATACTTCCAAAGTTGTGGCAAAATGGCTTAAGGATTAAGGATAGCAAAGTCAAGGTACTGGAGTGTCCATCACAAAGCCCTGACCTCAATCCTATAGAACATTTGTGGGCAGAACTGAAAAAAGTGTGTGCGAGCAAGGAAGCCTTCAAACCTGCCTGAGTTACACCAGCTCTGTCAGAAGGAATGGGCCAAAATTCACCCAATTTATTGTGGGAAGCTTATGGAAGGCTACCTGAAACTTTGACCCAAGTTAAACAATTTAAAGGCAATGCTACCAAATACTAATTGAGTGTATGTAAACTGCTGACCCACTGGGAATGTGATGAAATAAATTAAAGCTGAAATAAATAATTCTCTCTACTATTATTCTGACATTCCACATTCTTAAATAAAGTGGTGATCCTAACTGACCTAAGACAGGAATTTTTACAAGGATTAAATGTCAGGAATTGTGAAAAACTGTGTTTAAATGTATTTGGCTAAGGTGTATGTAAACTTCCGACTTCAACGGTACATACTTGAAATCATCGGCCACTTTATTAAATGGATCACTAATCACTTTAATAATGTCACTTTAATAATGTTTACATATCTTGCATTACTCGTCTCAAATGTATATACTGTATTTCATACTTGCCTATGCCGCTCTGTCATTGCTCATCCATACATTCATATACTCAAATTCCATTCCTTACTTAGATTTGTGTGTATTAGGTAGTTATTGTGGAATTGTTAGACTACATGATAGATGTTGCTGCACTGTCGGAACTAGAAGCACAAGCATTTCGCTACACTCACATTAACATCTGCTAACCATGTGTATGTAACCAATAAAAATAAATTGATTTGGTTTTTATTTAATATGGGACAATACATTCAAATTCCAATGGCTCCAAATTGAAATGACTTAACCTCAAACCAACTGTAAATTGTATAAATGTATAAACAAATATTGAAAGTATTTAATGAGACCTAAAATGTGTGCAACATGAAAATATTGTTTTATTTACAGTGTGTAATTTATTGACGGTCCCTAACTTGCCCCAGAAATAGACTTTCCTAACTCAAACTAATTTGTCCATGGTCGCACACCAGCTGGCTGAAGCTTATTGGCTAAATCATTTTGCTAACTCTTCCCGCCTGAGAACACATACACGAGGCAAGGTCATGGCTAGAATAGATCTAGCTTTTGTCAAATTAATGTCAGAATTGAATTTTCTTAGCAGGCTAGGAGAATTTACACAGGTTAAGATTATTAAATTAAGGTTAGGAAAAAGGGTTAGGGTTAGCTAAAATGCAATACATGTCAACTTTTGAGGTAAATTTGACAAAAGCTGGATCCTTTCTAGCCATGACCATGAGACCCCCACATCAAACCACACCCAGAAAACTAATTGACGGTTGAATTCAGTATGCCGCTGGAATTTCTTAATGAAACAAATCTAAACCGAGGCATAATCAGTAAGTACAGTTGCCCTTTAAGATTAAATCATCAACCCTGTTACAATCAATCATGTCACTTTTATAGGTGGATGGGTTGAAACATCACAACAAAAATGTGCACACAACTCCAAGGTGAAAGGCTATAAATATCTTTGGGCAATCTTGCATGGAATTGCCCAGGCAGGACATTGATTTTAAGTCAATCAAATCAGTCCAACTCACCTTCACCACATTTTCATTAGTAGCAATCTACAGGCATGATGAGTTATATAACCATTACCACTAATAAACCTAAGGGCACAACAGCATCTAGTGGTTTAAGTGTAGATACTGCTACATGCATATACACTCAAAAAATTAGGGGTTCAACAAGGGTTCTTCTAAGATCCTAAAAGTTCTTCAAATGACCTTAGGGTTCTTGGCACTGAAAATGGTCCCCAAAAGGTTATTCCAAGAACCCCATAGGAAGTGGGGTTCATCAAGGAACCGACTTGCCTAGTTAAATAAAGTTTTTTTGAAATGTTTTTAAAGGGAACCTCCTTAGTTCTTCTTCCTTAGTTATGCCCAACTGAAACATTTGGACTTGAATTTGAAAGGACAGCAGGTGCAGGCACTTGACTGAAAAATGTAAAGATATCCTCAATTTAAGGTAAGGGTGTCCCTTGTAGTATCTAAATTGGTATTGTTTTATGATGATACCATCTATCTTTTCATATTTGGCTCAGAACAGGGCAGCACGGCTGGCCCTTGGATGTACACAGAGAGCTAATATTAATAATATGCATGTCAATCTCTCATGGCTCAATGTGGATGAGAGATTGACTTCATCACAACTTGTTTTTGTAAGAAGTGTTAACAAGCTGAATGTACCAAGCTTTTTGTTTAAACTACTGGCACACAGCTCGGACACCCATGCATACCCCACAAGACATGCCACAAGAGGTCTCTCCACAGTCCCCAAGTCCAGAACAGACTATGGGAGATGCACAGTACTACATAGAGCCATGACTACATGGAACTCTATTCCTCATCAAGTAAGCAGTAAAAATATATTTTTAAAATATATTTAAAAAACACCTTTTGGAACAGCGGGGACTGTGAAGCAATACAAACATTGGCACAGACACATGCATACACACACACACACACACACACATGATAACATACGCACTATACATACACATGGATTTAATACTGTAGATATGTCTGTGAAGTCTGTGAATGTATTGTAATGTTTTAAAATTGTATAAACTGCTTTAATTTTTCTGGACCCCAGGAAGAGTAATGGGGATCCATAATAAATACAAATACAAAACACGCCAGAGGATATATCCATTGGAGTTTACCTCATATTTGGATTTGTTTAATTATGCTTTGGCACTAAAATGATAATAAACACTGAGAACAAAAATATTGTGTTATTGTTATGTGTATTATCACTATTAATAATAATAGGGGAGGGGGGCGTAGTTAAATAAATCAACCCAAAAGGTTCTTCAAAGGGTTCTTTGAGGAGCCATTAAAAGGGATTATTGAAATAACCCCTAAAGGGTTCTTCAAAGAACTTACAGGGCCCACAGGTTCAATTTGAAGAACCCGTATAGGATACTCCAGGTACTTTTTCTTTTTAGAGTGTAGATAATATCCTCATAATCGAAAAATAGTAAAAAAAGCCTGGACAATTTCCTTCATATTAACAAAAGTCTGACTTGCTTTGTTTCTGTAAAAGAACTTCAACTTCTTTACCAGCTCAGTGACATGTTTTTTAAATGACAGTTTGTCATCAAGCCAGATACCAAGATATTTGTAGGAAGGAACTCAATTTGTGTACCGTTCAAACTAGTCATTACAAATTAATTTAAATTTGGGTTATGGGACTTTGCATTTAGCACTAACTTTAGATACAATAATAGTGCTTGACAATAATAGGCTTGAAAATTAGACTTCAAATGTGAAAAGGCTTGGCCAACCAATGGAGCAATGGAATACAACACTATTGTCTGCATACAAATAAATATATTTTTTACACCATTACCAATGTTATTTATATAGATTGTAAACAGTGGTGTGCCTCGTATCAAACCTTGGGGCACCACTTTATGTAACTCAAGGAACTCAGATTTGACCCCATCGACCTTGATGGCCTGAGTTCTGTCATTGAGATAATTATGAAAACATCGGCAAGCATCACTACCCAACCCTATCGAGGGCCGCTTATTCAACAGAATAACACTGTCTACAGTATCAAACGCTTTTGACAAGTTTACAAATATGGCAGAACAATTCTTTCTTTCATCTAAGGCATTTGCAATATCTGTTTGCTAAGGACTGTGGCTGTTTTTCTTGATTGTGCTGTATTTTTGATTTGTCTTGTCATGTTCTGACCTCTATTTCCTTTGTTTTGTATGTTGTTTGTATGGTCAGGGCGTGAGTTGGGTGGGCAGTCTATGTTTGTTTTTCTATGATTTGGGGATTTCTATGTTTCGGCCTAGTATGGTTCTCAATCAGAGGCAGGTGTCATTAGTTGTCTCTGATTGAGAATCATACTTAGGTAGCCTGGGTTTCACTGTGTATTGGTGGGTGATTGTTCCTGTCCCTGTGTTTGTTGTCACAGGATAGGCTGTATAGGTTTTTCACGGTCCGTTTGTTGTTTTGTAGATTTAAGTTATTTCATGTATCGTTAATTTTCCATTAAAGAAACATGAGTAACCACCACGCTGCTTTTTGGTCCGCTTCTCCTTCTACAGACGAACGTCGTTACATGTCTATGAATTGTATGTGCAGGGGTCCCTTGCAAAAGAGACCCTGGTCTAAATGGTGACTTCCTGTTTAAATAAAGGTAAAACAAATACAATTTTAATACATTCAGACCTAAACATAGCACCATTTTAAATTGCCCAAGTTGCATCAGAGTGTCCAATTGCAGTGTATTTTGCAGTTGGTTCCAGCAATGAGGTGCATTAAAACTAAAAGCGGAGTTACCTAATTCGGTAGAGATCCGAGGAGACATTAAGAATACCATTTACAGATGTGTTACTGGTCCTTGACCCTCATCCCGTGCTGCTCCATGCCATCAAACCACAGGTCCTGGGTTTCATCATCACGCCTGGCACTCATCATTACGCGCACCTCACAACTACAGACGTTGTGTGATTGATAGGTTTTCTGTTGTCAACCTTGTGAACAGAGTGCCCCATGGTGGGGTTATGGTATGGGCATGCATAAGCTACAGACAATGAACAGAATTGCATTTTATCGATGGCAATTTGAATGCACAGAGATACCGTGACAAGATCCTGAGGCCCATTGTCGTGCCATTCATCCGCCGCCATCACCTGATGTGTCAGCATGATAATGCATGTTACATGTTTAATTTCCCCACTTTGCAAGGATCTGTACACAATTCCTGCAAGCTGAAAATGTCCCAATTCTAGCATGGCCTTCATACTCACCAGACATGTCAGTCATTGAGCATGTTGGGATGCTCTGGATCAACATGTACGACAGCGTGTTCCAGTTTCCGCCAACATCCAGCAGCTTCACACAGCCATTGAAGAGTAGTGGGACAACATTCCACAGGCCACAATCAACAGTCTGATCAACTCTATGCGAAGGAGATGTGTCGCGCTGCATGAGGCATATGGTGGTCACACCAGATACTGACTGGTTTTCTGATCCACACCCCTACTTTTTTTTAAAGATACAATATCTGTGACCAACAGATTTGTATCTGTATTTCCAGTCATGTGAACTCCATAGATTAGGGCCTAATTTAATGCATTTTAATTGACTGATTTGCTTATATGAACTGTAACTCAGTCAAATATTTGAAATTGTTGCAGGTAGCTTTTATATTTTTGTTCGGTATAAATGACTATCGCCCCATAGCACTCACTTCTGTCATCATGAAGTGCTTTAAGAGGTTAGTTAAGGATCATATTACCTCCACCTTACCTGACACCCTAGACCCATTACAATTTTTATATCGCCCCAACAGATCCATGGACGACATAATCCACAGCATTGCACTGCACACTGCCCTATCCCACCTAAACAAGATAAATACCTATGTAAGAATGCTGTTCATCGACTACAGCTCAGCCTTCAACAGCATAGTGCCCTCCAAGCTCATCACTAAGCTTAGTGCCCTCCAAGCTCATCACTAAGCTCAGTGCCCTGGGTCTGAACCCCTCCCTGTGAAACTGGTTTCTGGACTTCCTGACGGGATTACCCCAAGTGGTGAAGGTAGGCAACAACACCTCCGTCACGCTGATCTTCAACACGGGGGCCCCACAGGGGTGCGTGCTCAGCCCCCTCCCCTACTCTGTGTTCAGCCATGACTGCGTGGCCATGCAAGGAGTTGCAGAGAGTTTTGGAATGGGTGGCCAGTAATAAACTGGCCCTGAACATGTCTAAAACTAAGAGCATTGTATTTGGTACAAATCATTCCTTAAGTTCTAGACCTCACCTGGATCTGGTAATGCATGGTGTGGCTGTTGAACAAGTTGAGGAGACTAAATTACTTGATTCTAAACTGTTATGGTCAAAACATATAGATTCAATGGTTATACAGATGGGGAGAGGTCTGTCCATAATAAAGAGATGGTCTGCTTTTTTTGACACCACACTCCAAAAAGCAAGTCATGTGTCATGTGTCAAGTCATGTGTGGTCAAGTGCTGCAAAGAAAAACCTAGTTAGCTGCAGCTGGCCCAGAACAGAGAAGCACATCTTGCTCTTCATTGTAATCAGAGAGCTATTTTAAATACTATGAATGCTAGTCTCTCTTGGCCAAGAGTTGAGGAGAGACTGACTGCACAGGTATTTTTATAAGAAACATTAATGTGTTGAAAATTCCAAATGGTTTGCATAGTCAACTTACACACAGCTTTGACACACACACTTACCCCACCAGACATTCCACCAGGGTTTTTTTCACAGTCCCCAAATCCAGAACAAATTCAAGAAAGCGTACAATATTATATAGAGCCATTATTGCATGGAACTGCCTTCTATCTCATATTCCTCAAATGAACAGCAAACCTGGTTTAAAAAAATAGATGACGTAACATCTCAAGGCACAACGCCTCTCCCCTATTTGACCTAGATATTTTGTGTGTATGTGTTGATTTGTAGGCTTCAGTATGTGTGCCGTTTAAAAAAAACGATGTAGTTCTGTCCTCAAGCTGTTCTTGTTTATAAATGTTCTGTATTATGTCATGTTTCATGTTTTGTGTGGACCTTAGCAAGAGTAGCTGCTGCTTTCGCAACAGCTAATGGGGGTCCTAATAAAATAGAGATTGACTTCATCACTACTTGTTTTTGTAAGAAGTGTTGACATGCCAAATGCACCAAATGAACATGCCAAGATGCCTGTTTAAGCTACTAGTTACATGATGTATTGTTTTTCCATATCTCCATCCATGGCTAATTTAGGAAAGGGCCAACTTTAGCTAGCCAGCCACCTGAGGACAACAACACAAGATGCAACAAGTCAAGTTGTTTCTGTCAATGAAGTATGCTCTCAATGCGATTTGATAGGAGTGAGGACAAATCCAAACTGGCTTCCCCCTTGACACTTTTTTTGGTGTGTCAGGACCATTCACATGTGAGCTCGTTCAGTTCAGCTCGAGACTGATTGGCTATTATTTTACACCTGTTTCTTTTTAAAGAAAGGCCAAATGTTTGCTGGCTTCCGTTACATTCAATGCTAGGGGTGGCAACAATGTCATAGTCTTTTGGCCCAGACAGCATCAGATAGATGGCCTACACATACAGAGGGGCTCTTGTGAATGCAAGGAAAATTATGAAACCCAGAGAGACAAAAGATAAATAATTGTATATTTTTTTCTTGGTCATTTTGGAGGGAGGCCGGCTTCCCTTGGCAACCATGAATACATGCCACTGTCAATAATGCCACGTTCAAAACAACTCGGAATTCTGAATTGGGAAATCTCTGACTTCAGTGCGTTCTCTGGAGAAAAAAATCGCGTTCCGACTAAAAAAATATTTGAAAGTCCATCAAACTCGGAATCCCAAGTCGGAAACTCGGGCATCTTTCTATAGCCCCCGACTTCCCGACCTGAAAATCACCGACGTCATGGTTTGACCTCGTTTTTTCCGAGTTGTCTTGAAAGCACCATTAAAGTAGGCGGTGCAAGTAGTAGAAGGTTCTGGAAGTTCATCGCCAGGACGGGGGTGTTATAAGTTAAACAAGGTCCTTTCTCTCAACGGCCGTCTATTGTAACAGGTAGCTAACCACAATTTAATGGTGTTTTCATTCTGCAAAAAAAATAATGTTCCTAATTGGTATAGTAATAAACTACTAGCTAAGCTAATCAGTTAGCTAGGTCGTGGATAGCTGGCCAGCTAACGTTAGCCTAGCTAGCTAGCTACCAAACCAAGGTAAGTTACCTAGCTGGCTAGCTAACTTAACGTGATCATGTTGGATACGGGAAATTAGCTAGATGGGTCTCGTTTGTTTTGTTAGTAATAATGTAACGTTAGCTAGCCAGCGTTAATGACGTGGCTAACGTTCGATGCTAGCTAGCGCTTCTAGTATTGGCAAAGACCGTAACGTTAACGTGGAACCATGAGTTTATATTTCATAGAGAAATAACGCTAATAGTAAAACATTAATGTTCAATTGATACACACCATTTTATAGAGTTCCCATAAGCCCATGTTACAGCGCTTCTTTACAGACAGTAGACTAACGTTCTGTGCTAATTAATGTTAGCTATCTGCGTCTGAGTGAACACCTAACGTTTACCTGTGTGTAAACGGAAGACAAACGCCACAAATGTGTCACTGAAAAATACTATCCTCTGCAACTGTTAAACCCGGTTAAAACAGTATACAGTAATTGTGTATTTAACATTTGAAATTGATATGAGTACAGGGATTTATATTTATATAACCGTACCGCAATTGAGAATCGATTCACGTTTATTTGGTTGTTTTGGCTTCCAGAGCCCTTTAAACCTAACATAATTTAGTCCAATATTGGGCTCCCATAGCTATGTGGCTCTGTGCAAAACTACTACAGTAAGTATCTCTCTTTATTTAAAGATAATTTCTTGCTGATGAAAGAAAAGCATATGTTTTGAAAGCCGTATCCCAAGCGATGAATATTGATGCTAAAACACAGCGTCTGGATTGTAGTTCACATAAACCCGTCGTGGGCGAAGCTGACAGCTGAAAACTATGGAGAAAGCAAATGTTTGTTAAAGAGTAGTGATAATATCACATTGCACATTTATTAGTGACAGAATGCATTTTAAAATTCACGCACAGAAATACTTTTGTTTTGACAAAACAATTATTTTATCGATAGGAGTGGGGGGGAAGATACTTGTTGTGCACGTAAATCGGAATTAAGGATAAGAAAGATGACACTTCTATTTCACACCATAGCCTGCCGAATTTGCAAGAGAATTTCTCTTATTTTTGTGGCATGGCGTTTGACTAGCCATGTACATTTACAAGCCTGCTAGAGTTGGTGGCATTTGGCCAAGCAATAAATACTGTTGTATGATGGAAGAAGCCTGATCTGGAATGTGAAGCTATCTGAAGCTGATTTTCTGTAGATACCCTGAGTAGATCTAGCTTGCTTTGTAGTAGGACACCCCTCTGGTCTGTTAAGCATGCGCTCACAGAAGTCTCACGCTGTTGAGCTTCTGGGTTCAGAAACTCAGATGTTAAGCGCTAACCCCTCATGTTGAAAATATATGTTGCTATTCACCAACTTTGTTTCTAATGCTATCTGATTGGGATATTTCTATCATGAAGTTGCAGTGGTGGGGAACTTGTCATACCAATAAGTGGTTTCAAATGCAAATAGAATGGCATTAGTGCTGAGCGATTAACTAATTGGCCAACTTCGGTTAAATTATTTGATTTTTTTTTTTCTGAGTGCAATGCTCAGTTTCTTTTAGATAAGATCAAGCCCGAACTCTTCCCAACAGGCCAATATTCTACATTAACTGCACTGAACATAATCCATTGAACGCCTAGTTGCTTCGTGTGCTATCTACATGAAAATACACAATCTAAGATTTGATAGTTGGTGTTCAGCAGTCGTAAAGTATGCCATATTTACTTTGAAGAACTACTAAGATAATGATTTTGTAAGACTGCATAGCCCCCCCCCCCCCCCAAAAAAAAAATCAATCAACATTTTTATAATCTATTTCTGAACCAACCTCAAAGCACATCGCTCAGCACTATATGTCATACAGGAAGAGAAACTGACACTTGTGTGAAATTTTTTTTTTCTTCTGCAGACTAACCAACAACAATGGTGAAGGAAACCGGCTTTTATGATATGTTGGGTGTTAAGCCCAATGCCACACCAGATGAGCTGAAAAAGGCTTATCGTAAGCTGGCCTTGAAATACCACCCTGACAAGAACCCTACGGAGGGGGAGAAAGTGAGTGGAAGTATTCAGGAAACCACTTTGCGTCCATGATGGTCAGAGTTTATTTTTGTCGTACCACCTTTATCTTTGTGAGCTGTGTATGTTATAAACAACGTAAAACTCCTATGAATAGGTTCTGATTTATGACTAGTGGTTGAGTGGAGATAAGTTATTCATGCCAGTGTAGCAGAGTTAAGAGGTACAGTAAGCTCACTCCACAGCTAGCTTGACATTTCGTAGATGGATCTATACAATTGGTTCCTATTGTATAGCTCTCAAGTTTTTTTCACATTATCGAGCGGGTGGTCACGTGTGTTGGCAAGGTAGAGGACTCTGGTTCAAGCCCAGTCAGAGGCAAGTTCAGAGCGGGAGCGGTGTATGCTAATCCAGCACATTGATGCCAGGTTATTTTTAACCTGTTGCGACGACCAAACCCGGATCCGGGATTCTATTTATAGACCTAAGCTCATTACCATAACGCAACGTTAACTATTCATGAAAATCGCAAATGAAATGAAATAAATATGCTAGCTCTCAAGCTTAGCCTTTTGTTAACAACACTGTCATCTCAGATTTTCAAAATATGCTTTTCAACCATAGGAAAACAATCATTTGTGTAACAGTAGCTAGCTAGCGTAGCATTTAGCGTTAGCATTAGCGTTAGCATTAGCGTTAGCATTTAGCAGGCAACTATCACAAAAACAAGTAAAGCCTTCAAATAAAATAACTTACCTTTGAAGAACTTCTGATGTTTTCATGGAGGAGACTCTCAGTTAGATAGCAGATGCTCCGTTTTTCCAAAAAGATTCTTTGTGTATTAGAAATAGCTCCGTTTTGTACATCACATTTGGCTACCAAAAAAAAAAAAAAAAAAAAAAAAAAAAACGAAAATTCAGCCCTCAAAACGCAAACTTTTTTCCAAATTAACTCCATAATATCGACTGAAACATGGCAAACGTGGTTTAGAATCAATCCTCAAGGTGTTTTTCCACATATCTCTTCAATGATATATCCTTCGTGGAAGCCTGGTTTCTCCTTGCTCTCAAATGGAAAAATAATTGCACCTGGCTTTACGCTCCAATTTCGACGCAGGGACACCAGGCGGACACTTGGAAAATGTAGTCTCTTATGGTCAATCTTCCAATGATATGCCTACAAATACGTCACAATGCTGCTAACACTTTGGGGGAACGACAGAAAGTGTAGGCTCATTCCTTGCGCAATCACAGCCATATAAGGAGACAATGGAAAACAGAGCTTCAGAAATTCTGCTCATTTCCTGGTTGATGCATCATCTTGGTTTCGCCTGTAGAATGAGTTCTGGGGCACTTACAGACAATATCTTTGCAGATTGGGGCGGCAGGGTAGCCTAGTGGTTAGAGCGTTGGACTTGTAACCGGAAGGTTGCGAGTTCAAACCCCCGAGCTGACAAGGTACAAATCTGTCGTTCTGCCCCTGAACAGGCAGTTAACCCACTGTTCCCAGGCCGTCATTGAAAATAAGAATTTGTTCTTAACTGACTTGCCTGGTTAAATAAAGGTAAAATAAAAAAATAAAAAAATAAAAAGATTCTGAAACTTCAGAGTGTTTTCTTTCAAAAACTGTCAAGAATATGCATAGTCGAGCATCTTTTCGTGACAAAATATCGCGCTTAAAACGGGAACGTTTTTTATCCAAAAATGAAATAGCGCCCCTAGAGATCAAAGAGGTTAAGAGATGAATATGGAAAATACATATATTGTTTCTACAGTTGTCAGAAAATTCTAGTAAGTTTAATATTTTTGAGTACTAGTTGAGATTTCTATTAGTAGTTTGCACTCTGAGAATTGATCGCGTTTGGGCCAGTAACCGAAAGGTTGCTTGATTGAATCCCAGAGCTGACAAGGTAAAAATCTGTCGTTCTGCACCTGAGCAAGGCAGTTAACCCACTGTTCCCCGGCCGCCGAAGACGTGGATGTCGATTAAGGCAGCCCCCCGCTCCTCTCTGATTCATAGGTGTTGGGTTAAATGCGGAAGACACATTTCAGTTGTACAACTGACTAGGTATCCCCCTTTCATTCAGTTTTTTTCTTCCCAGTTTAAGCAGATATCTCAGGCATATGAGGTGCTGTCAGACTCCCAGAAGAGAGAGGTGTATGACCGGGGAGGGGAGAAGGCAATAAAAGGAGGGGGTGGCGGAGGTGGCGGAGGTTTTGGATCCCCCATGGACATCTTTGACATGTTCTTTGGAGGAGGTGGCCGACTGCACCGGGAGAGAAGAGGTAAAAACCAAATGAAGTACAGAGACAAATATTACTTTCCACAGAAGACTTCAAATGGCCTGGCCTTTGTTTTCTGTGGTTCTTCTTAACTTCTCTAAAGCTAATGCTTTGCCCCAATGTGCTCTCAACCTAGGAAAGAATGTGGTTCATCAGCTCACAGTCTCTTTGGAAGACCTCTTCAATGGCGCCACGAGGAAACTTGCTGTCCAGAAGAATGTTATTTGCGAGCGATGTGAAGGTGCTACGTTACTACACATGTTACATTGTTGGTTAACATTGGTCTTGATCAGTCCCTTATTAAAAGGGATGGATGAAAATGACCAGTGTGGTAACCCTAAAGTCATCAGGTTGAATAGCCCTGTGTGTTCATGCATGGATTGGATGTCATTTTTAACATTTTTACGTTATTACATTATGAAAAATTAACTGTTAGAGGTAAATGCCTCGGCTAGGGTAAAACATTTTTAAGATTATCATCGTACAATGCCCAAACTGTATTATTTGGTTCCATTTTTGTTGCTCTGACTATAAAATGCATACATAGATGTTCTTTCTTACTCCAAGTACATTTATACAGCGCATCATTAATCCAAATTAATCTGTTGACTAGCATTTACCGCCCTGTCAAACGCAGCATGTGGGGTTCTGTTTAACAGTGATGTAATGAGTTACTGCTGCAAACGACTGGGGTGATGTGGACTGACATGGCTATGGTTTGGGGTAGGTCGCGGGGGAAGGAAGGGTGCGGTGGAGATGTGCATGTCCTGTCACGGCACGGGCATGCAGGTGCGCCTCCACCAGCTGGGGCCGGGCATGGTGCAGCAGGTGTCCACCGTGTGCGGGGGTTGCCAGGGCCAGGGCCAGCGCATCAGCCACAAGGACCGCTGCAAGGCCTGCAGTGGACGGAAGATTCTGCGGCAGAAAAAGATCCTGGAGGTCCACATTGGCAAAGGTGAGGTGGTTGATTAGTTGTCCATCAATTGAAGTCTTTCCACAGCTCACAATTGACAAACATATTATAGTTAATATATACAATAAATTAAAATGTTCTACCCTGAATGTTTTTTTTTTTTTTTGCTATAACGTCCAACAGTTCTTTGACTCCTTTGATTTGTGTGGAGTACAAATTGTCAAGAGCATAGACTCTAATGCCTAAATTGTTCACTATGTTTGTGTAGCGACGTGGGGGGGTTGGGGGTGGGTTAAGCATGTTGACACGGGATGCGCCATGGCCCTGGGCCCTGTTGACACCGTTACCTGACAGACCAAGCTGCCTGTGGATGGGAATGCTAGCCGAGTGACTGCCAATTTAACAGGTAAAAGTGTGAAGATTTTCTTTCTCCATTTTGAGGATGTAGGAGGTTTTAGATGTTTGTCCATTTAACCAGATTTTTGGATGTCTGTTATGTGATGTAACCTACATTTTCTTCACTTCTGGTCCTGGAGAGTTACACAGCTAATACATCTGATTCATGTAGTCAAAATCTTGATTAGTTGGATCTAGAGGTCGACCGATTATGATTTTTCAACGTCGATACCGATTTATTGGAGGACCCAAAAAAGCTGCATTTTTTTATTTGTTTGTAATAATGACAATTACAACACTATTGAATTAACTTATTTGAACTTAATATAATATAATTTAGACTCAAATAAATAATAAAACATGTTAAATTTGGTTTAAATAATGCAAAAACAAAGTGTTGGAGAAGTAAAAGTGCAACATGTGCCCTGTAAAAAAGCTAGCGTTTGAGTTCCTTGCTCAGAACATGAGAACATATAAAAGTTGGTGGTTCCTTTTAACATGAGACTTCAATATTCCAAGGTAAGAGGTTTGAGGTTGTGGTTAATAGTATTTATAGGGCTATTTCTCTCTACCATTTGTATTTCATATACCTTTGACTATTGGATGTTCTTAGACACTTTAGTATTGCCAGTGTAGCAGTATAGCTTTCCTTTCCTTGGCTCAAACAGCACCCTCGAAGCAGCGTTACCCATGCAGAGCAAGGGGAATAACTACTCCAAGTCTCAGAGCGAGTGACGTTTGAAACGCTGATAGCGTGCACCCCGCTAATTAGCTAGCCATTTCACGTCGGTTACACCAGCCATTAGGCTGATAGGCTTGAAGTCATAAACAGCGCTGTGCTTGCGAAGAGCTGCTGGCAAATGCACGAAAGTGCTGTTTGAATGAATGCTTACGAGCCTGCTGCTGCCTACCATTGCTCAGACTGTTCTATCAAATCATAGACTTAGTTATAACATAACACACAGAAATATGAGCCATTTGGTCATTATTATGGTAAAATCTGGAAACTATCATTTCGAAAACAAAACATTTATTTCAGTGAAATACGGAACTGTTCGGTATTTTATCTAACGGGTGGCATCCCTAAGTCAAAATATTCCTGTTACATTGTACAACCTTCAATGTTATGTCATAATTACGTAATATTCTGGCAAATTAGTTCGCAATGAGCCAGGCTGCCCAAACTGTTGCATATACCCTGATTGCGTGCAATGAACGCAAGAGAAATGACACAATTTCACCTGGTTAATATTGCCTGGATTTCTTTTAGCTAAATATGCAGGTTTAAAAATATATACTTCTGTGTATTGATTTTAAGAAAGGCATTGTTTATGGTTAGGTACAGTTGTGTGTGCAACGATAGTTTCTTTTTACCCTTCTGGGATATGTGGGACGGTAGCGTCCCACTTTGCCAAAATGCAGAGCGCCAAATTCAAATAAATTCCTATAAAAATCCAACTTTCATGAAATCACAATTTGCAAGATAGCAAATTTAAAGCTGCACGTGTTGTGAATCCAGCCAACATGTCAGATTTCATAAAGGCTTTTCGGCGAAAGCAAACAATGCTATTATCTGAGGATAGCACCATAGTAAACAAAAGAGAACATATTTCAACCTTGCATGCGCGACACAAAACGCAGAAATTAAAAATGTAAATCATGCCTTATCTTTGACGAGCTTCTTCTGTTGGCACTCCAATATGTCCCATAAATGGTCCTTTTGTTCTATTAATTCCGTCCATATATATCCAAAATGTCCATTTGTTTGGTGCGTTTGATCCAGAAAAACACCGGTTCCAACTTGCTCAACATGACTACAAAATATCTCAAATTACCTGTAAAATTTGCCAAAACATTTCAAACCACTTTTGCAATAGGTATTTTTTAACGTAAATAATCGATAAAATTGAAGACGGGATGATCTGTGTTCAATACAGGAAGACAACAAACTGACACTAGCTTTCTGGTCATGCGCCTCTATCAAACAGTACACATGAAGTGACAAGACTGGTGACATCCAGTGGAAGCGGTAGGAACTGCAATCAAGTCCCTTAGAAATCTGGATTCCCAATAAACTCATTTGAAAAGAGTGACCTCAACAACAAAAAATGCTGAATGGTTTGTCCTCGGTTTCGCCTGCAACATAAATTCTGTTATACTCAAAGACGTGATTCAAACAGTTTTAGAAACTTCATAGTGTTCTGTATCCAAATCTACTAATAATATGCTTATCTTAGCTTCTGGGCCTGAGTAGCAGGCAGTTTTACTCTGGGCACCTTATTCATCCAAGCTACTCAATACTGCCCCCCCAGCCATAAGAAAAACCTGTCTCATCCCCCTCATCTACACTGATTTTGAAGTGGATTTAGCATCTGACATCAATAAGGGATCATCATTTTCACCTGGTCAGTCTGTTACGGAAATGTAGACCGTTTTGTCCACTGTGTATGCATGCAGTGCTTTCGGAAGGTGTTCAGACCCCTTGACTTTTTGTTACGTTACAGCCTTATTCTAAAATGGACTAAATTAAACATTTTCCTAAATCTGCACACAATACCACATAATGACAAAGCGGATACACATTTTTAGATTTGTCTTTATTTTTAATATATTTGGGGGAAAAAAATACTATTTACCTAACTATTCAGAATCTTTGCTATGAGACTTTAAGCACAGGTACATCCTGTTTCCATTGATCATCCTTGATGTTTCTACAACTTCATTGGAGTCCACCTGGGGTAAATTCAATTGATTGGACATGATTTGGAAAGGATCACACCTGTCTATATAAGGTCCCATAGTTGACAGTGCATGTCAGAGCAAAAACCAAGCCATGAGGTCGACGGAATTGTCTGTAGAGCTCCGAGACAGGATTGTGTCCTGCAACAAGTTTCTATCCATAAGGAGGGTATTTTCTTGCTCCCCGCGAATCTGTTTTGAAAAAGAACCCCTTTATTTATTTTCTACAAAATGTTGTGGCTGCTGTTTTCGCATGTAGACACTGGTATTGTGCTGGAGATGATTGATAAGGGGTGGAATTGCCCATTTAATTTTTTTAATAATGCTCACTCAGCAAGATCACTAGGTGTAACCTTGAGTTACTAAAGCCTTTGTGAATTTATCCAATGGACAGCCATAGTGAAATCCCTATACTGAAGCAAACTGTAGTGTTATTTTACCTGAAATGCACAAGGTCCTCTACTCCGCCAATTAATCCACACACACAATGGTCAACCAAATCGTTTTTCGTCATCTCTCTTCCTTCTAGGCTTTCTCTTCTTGACTTTATATTGAGATTGGCAACTTTCATAAATTAGGTGCATCTGGTTGCCAAGGGATAATATAGAAGTCAGTTCTATTTGTGACGCAGATCGCGCTGCAAGTCCTGCCTCTCCCATCTCCTCAATGGTTTATAGAAGTTGGTACCCACGTGCCATCTCCTCCTTGGTTATGCCGACGTGCGTGACTAAAAAATGTTTGTTTTGTGCTTAATGGGATTGAGATCCGGGCTCTTTCCTGGCCATGGCAGAACACTGACATTCCTGTCTTGTAGGAAATCACGCACAGAACGAGCAGTATGGCTGGTGGTATTGTCATGCTGGAGGGTCATGTCAGGATGAGCCTGCAGGAAGGGTACAACATGAGGGAGGAGGATGTCTTCCCTGTAACGCACAGTGTTGAGATCGCCTGCAATGACAACCAGCTCAGTCAGATGATGCTGACACACCGCCCCAGACCATGACGGACCATCCACCTCCAAATCGATCCCGCTCCAGAGTACAGGCCTCGGTGTAACGCTCATTCCTTTGACGATAAACGCGAATCCGACCATCACCCCTTGTGAGACAAAACCGCGACTCGTAAGTGAAGAGCACTTTTTGCCAGTCCTGTCTGGTCCAGCGACGGTGGGTTTGTTCGGTGAGGCAGGTCCTTGTCCGGAGAGGACCTGCCTTACAACAGTTCTACAAGCCCTCAGTCCAGCCTCTCTCAGCCTATTGTGGACAGTCTGAGCACTGGAGGGATTGTGTGTTCCTGGTGAAACTTGGGCAGTTGTTGTTGCCATCCTGTACCTGTCCCGCAGTTGAGGTTCGGATGTACCGATCCTGTGCAGGTGTTCTTACACGTGGTCTGCCACTGCAAGGACGATCAGCTCTCTGTCCTGTCTCCCTGTAGTGCTGCTTTAGGCGTCTCACAGTACGGACATTGCAATTTATTGCCCTGGCCACATCTGCAGTCCTCATGCCTCCTTGCAACATGCTTAAGGCACGTTCACGCAGATGACAGGGCGTCTTTCTTTTGGTGTTTTTCAGAGTCAGTAGAAATTCCTCTTTAGTGTCCTAAGTTTTCATAACTGTGACCTTAATTGCCTACCATCTGTAAGCTGTTAGTGTCTTAACGACCGTTCCACAGTTCATTGTTTATGGTTCATTGAACAAGCATGGGAAACAGTGTTTAAACCCTTTACTTTGGATTTTTACGAATTTATCTTTGGTCCTGAAAAGGGGACTTTTCTTTTTTTTGATGAGTTTAAGAATTTGGTACCCTGGAGTGTTTCTTGAATTCTACAAATGCTTTGACAAGAATGGAAATGAACTGAACTGGATATAATTTCTGTAACTAAATTTCATGCGACTAGTACTAATGGATCACATCTCTGGACCAGGATAGCATGGATCTGGTTACCAAACGCTCTAGGATCCAAATCATCTAGGGATATGTGAATGTGCCCTAAATGTTCCCCATGGCATGGTTGCGTGTGAACGCCATTACCAGAATTCTGATCAGTCTTTTCTTAATGCAGTTAAATACGGGCCAGTTGAGTTAAATTAATCCTAAATTGTTGCAGGTATGAAGGATGGGCAGAAGCTAGTTTTCCACGGGGAGGGAGATCAGGAGCCAGGACTAGAGCCTGGTGACATCATCATTGTCCTGGATCAGAGAGTCCATCCCGTCTTCACCAGGTAAAAGATTAAACCTCTCATGCCAGTTCTTATTCACTACCTACCTCTCTACCCTATGTCTATATCACATTGTCTGATTGGACCAACAAATGTGTTTGTGCACATATTTGGCAGTTCCAATGTTCCACATGAGACCTTTTATATTCTTCAGTATTGTATTGGTCTGTATTCTGTACTAGCCTATAGACTCCTTTCTGTGTTTGCAAACATTGCTTTTGAGGGCGACGCACGGAAGTTGGTGGGAGTTGTTATAGAAGGCCAGCAAAAAAAAGGCTCTTTACATGTTGCTTATGAGTGCTTTTCACACTACTTTTGGATTTTAATTGGGTTTTAAGGCTCGTATGAATGTCCTGCTTAATGCAAATCAACAGCATTATAAGTAAACATTTCAACCAGTAAAATGGCTCTTTGGCTAGTTTTTGCTACAGCCTATATCAATGAGCGTTCGCATTCTAGCTAGAAACTGTTATTTAGCAAAAATCAAAACCAAATATAATCTTAGCAACTGTTCACGCAATAATGAAAATATCATTGTAAACGTATGAGAACCCAAAAAGGTAATAAAAGTTGTATGTTACTGTGTGACATCAGTGTGTCGTGTACTGGAAAAAGGTCTATATCTAGGCTTGTAGCAAAATGAAAATTTGGCCAATTTCAAGAACTGAATGAAATTTTTCAGCAACAAAAAAATCCCCATTTGAGAGCCAGTCACTTCTCAGTTCTTGATTTTCACTTCCTGAATTGAAATGCAATTGATTGCAGTCCGGTTGGTATTGACTGTGCTCTATTCTACAGGCAAGGGGACAATCTGATCATGACTATGGAGCTGCAGCTGGTGGAGGCCCTGTGTGGTTTCCAGAAGCCTTGTCAAACTCTGGACAACCGAAGCCTCCTCATCACCTGCCACCCAGGTACACTTCCTAGATTATTTCACTTAACAGAAACCTTGTACAACATTGTGCAATTTTTTTTTTTAATGCATTTAAAAAAGAAACAATTATTGTGGTGTTGCACGGTATACTGGCACCATCGTAACGGTATCTAAATGTCATGATACTTCTACCGTAATACCGTTTCATATGATGCTACCAAATTTGTCGGTCCTACCAATCTAAAGAACCTGCTGGCGCCTGTCATAAAAAGTTAAATTTAAGCAACAGCAACTAGGCTCTTGTATGTTCAATGTCCACTTCACTTTCATGCGCATCTCTCGTGTGGCAGCTGTGATCAGCCAGCCATCACCTACTTCTCTCTGTCCACTCTTTCTGTGCATCTATTCCTCCATCAGTTTTAAAAATATAGGTTAGTGGTGATAGCGAGCGGGTACACAGACCCTGACTCTTCTGTTACATTTGGTACATTGGAGCATTTTATTGCCTGGTATAACCAAGAGCACAGGCCAGTCTAAGTAGACTTTGCACGTGCAAGTTTGCGGTCATGCAGCCTCTGAGTGACCGGAAATGCACAACTTAATGACAGGCATTTTTGCAGCATTACAGCCAAGAAAACGGCGTGTCTCTAGCTCAAATGGTTAAAGATATGACCCATATTACCAGTGCTACTTTTTTTTTTTTTTTCTTCCTGCATTTTGCGCGCATTTGATATGAGTTCACAACCATGTTGTGGGCCATTTTTTAAACTAATCCCGGGTCGTTAATTATTGGTTTGATAACAAAAAACATTGTCATGTTGCCTAGCTAGCTAACAACCTGCTCACTTGACAGTACAGTGGTTCCTCCTTCACAAATTACGAGCTTACACCGCAGTAGGTACCCAGCATCACGGCTTCATTGCTCCAGACCACCAAGGAGGAGTTAGTGCACTCATTATGGTCCCAAGGTTTTTATAGGACCAATCATATCAAGTGGTTCCAATGACGAATTTGACGCGAGCCACCAGTTCCTGGTGACTTTCTTCAGCAAAGATGGCTGACAAAACAATACAGCGGAAGCTAATTTAAGTAATTAGAATGTCATAACAGGTCAAGCAAAAAAATGTACAATTGAGAGGAAATGTTAGTTAATGTAGACAATTGTACATGTTTTTTTTGTCAAAGTTAATTCATGAAAATCGTTATTTGGCAAGTTATTTTTCTCAGTATTATCCAAAACCAGGTGTATCAAAAGCCATTCTTTGAATGATGCTGTGTCTGCATGCATGTATGTATTACAATTATACACCGCTCTTGGGACATCAATGATTACACATTGTAACTATGCAATAGACTAGAAACATGATTTAAGTGAAGGCTGATTTTGTCATTCATATATACAGGATAAAAAACAGTACATCCTGCCAGCACGCCCACAAGCGATCCACTCAGGCGGAGAATGACGCGTGGAAGAGAGCAGGAGCGAGATGGGAGTAACAATCCAGGTTATTTGCGCTGAGACCAGCATAATAATGTAATGAAACAAGCAGGGAGCAGGTTTTGAACTCAACATTCTCGCCCAAAGTCCAGCACGCTTTCGACTTTGCCCAAATTTGTTGGTTGGGGACAATTGTGGCTAAACACGCTTTATCAATTGGAACCTTTAATACTTAGCGGAACAATAGATTATTCAACCTTCACTAAAGAATTGTCTAATAGCCGAGCTAGGTGGGAACCCCCCTCCCCAACTTGCATCTTTCCACATCTACCTACACCCGGTTAAGGTTCTGAAGAGAAAAATATATACATGTGTGTGTTGTTCTTGGCTCTCTAAGGCACTGCATCTTGGTGCAAGAGGCTTTACTACAGTCCTTGGTTCGAATTCAGGGCGGCGCACAATTGGCCCATAGTCATCTGGGTTTGCCGGGGTAAGCCTTCATTGTAAATAAGAATTTGTTCTTACCTGACTTGCCTAGTTAAATAAAGGTTCAATTTAAACTGGCGACAACTGCAGTGCAATCAATATTAGGTGAACAGTGACTGGTGCTAAAAATACAACTAACTTGTTATGCAAGTGTTACACACCAACAGATGGCGAGAACCTACACCAGACGAGCAATTCATTTCAACAATGTTCATTTTAATTTGACTTTACAAACAAGAGGGCTTAATTGGAGTCTTTCTTCGACGCCTAAACCTATATAAAATAGTAGTAAAAAAATAATAATAATAGGCCTACTTACAATTACAACCGGTCTCCCGTCCGCACAACATAGGGATTATTTAGCTAAATAGCCCAGTACTGTACTGCCAACCATCACTTTGTACAGCGCCTGTTAATTTGTCATTGAATCACAGCCTACTTCACCAAACTGGTGATTTAACAAGCGCATTCGTGAAAAAAGCGCTGTCGTTGTACCAATGTGTACCTAAGCATAAACATCAATGCCTTTCTTAAAATCAGTACACAAGTATATAATTTTAAACCTGCATATTTAGTTAATATTTCCTGGAAACATTTCTTTTAACTAGGGATATTGTCACTTTTCTTGCATTCTGTGCAAGCAAAGTCGGGGCATAGTCAGCAGTTTACGCCGCCTGGCTCGTTGCGAACTGTGTGAACCATTTCTTCCTAACAAAGACCGTAATTAATTTGACAATTTTTCATAATTATGACATAACATTGACGGTTGTGCAATGTAACAGCAATATTTAGACTTATGGATGCCACCCGTTAGATAAAATATGGAACGGTTCCGTATTTCACTGAAGTTTTGTTTTTGAAATGATAGTTTCTGGATTTACTTTATTAATGATCTAAGGCTCATATTTCTGTGTTATTATATTATAATTAAGTCTATGATTTGATAGAGCAGTCTGAGCGGTGGTAGACAGCAGCAGGCTCATAAGCATTCATTCAAGCAGCACTTTCGTGCATTTGCCAGCAGCTCTTCGCTGTGCTTCAAGCATTGTGCTGTTTGACTTCAAGCCTATCAACTCCCGAGATTAGGCTGGCAATACTAAAGTACCTATTAGAACATCCAATAGTCAAAGGTATATGAAATACAAATGGTATAGAGATAAATAGTCCTATAATAACTACACCCTAAAACTTCTTACCTGGGAATATTGAAGACTCATGTCGACCGATTATGATTTTTCAACGCCGATTTATTGGACCAAAATAGCTGATACCGAGTAATCAGACTTTTTTTTTTTTTTTTGTAATAATGACAATTACAACAATACTGAATTAACACTAACTTAATATAAAACATCAATAAAATCAATTTAGCCTCAAATAAATAATCAAACATGTTCAATTTGGTTTAAATAATGCAAAAACAAAGTGTTGGAGAAGAAAGTAATATGTGCCATGTAAAAAAGCTAACTTAAGTTCCTTGCTCAGAACATGAGAACATATGAAAGTTGGTGGTTCCTTTTAACATGAGACTTAAGAGGTTTTAGAGGTCTTAGGTTGTAGTTAATATAGTATTTATAGGACTATTTCTCTCTCTACTATTGGTATTTCATATACCTTTGACTATTGGATGTTCTTATAGGCACTATAGCATTGCCAGTGTAACAGTATAGCTTCCGTCCCCCTCCTCACCCCTACCTGGGCTCGAACCAGGAACACATCGACAACAGCCACACTCGAAGCATCGTTACCCATCGCTACGAATAACTACTCCAAATCTAAAAGCGAGTGACGTTTGAAACAGTATTAGCGCACACCCAGCTAACTAGCTAGCCATTTCACATTGGTTACACCAGCCATTAGGCTGATAGGCTTGAAGTCATAAACAGCGCTGTGCTTGTGACGAGCTGCTGGCAAAACGCACGAAAGTGCTGTTTGAATGAATTATTACGGGCCTGCTGCTGCTCGGACTGCTCTATAAAATCAGACTTGATTATAACATGACACACAGAAATACGAGCCTTTGGTCATTAATATGATAGAATCTGGAAACTATCATTTCGAAAACAAAACGTTTATTTCAGTGAAATACGGAACCGTTCGGTATTTTATCTAACTGGTGGCATCCCTAAGTCTAAATATTCTTGTTACATTTGCACAACCTTCAATGTTATGTCATAATTACGTAAAATTCTGGCAAATTAGTTCGCAATGAGCCAGGCAGCCCAAACTGTTGCATATACCCTGATTCTGCGTGCAATGAACGCAAGAGAAATGACACAATTTCACCTGGTTAATATTGCCTGCTAAACTGGATTAGTAGTTATAACTAGTAATTATGATTGATAGTTTTTTGAGAAGTTTAATGCTAGCTAGCAATTTACCTTGGCTTCTACTGTATTCGCGTAACAGGCAGGCTGCTCGTGGAGTGCAATGGTTAGAGCGTTGGACTAGCAACCCCCGAGCTGACAAGGTGAAAATCTGTCGTTCTGCCCCTGAACAAGGCAGTTCACCCACAGTTCCTAGGCAGTCATTGAAAATAAGAATGTGTTCTTAACTGACTTGCCTAGTTAAATAAAAGGTATATAAAAAATAATCGGAAATCGGCGCCCAAAAATACAGATTTCCGATTGTTATAACTTGAAATCGGCCCTAATTAATCGGCCATTCCGATTAATCGGTCCACCTCTATATCAAATGCGGATGTTTATATTAACTACATTTTAGTCGCACTTCCACCCAGCTCCACGACCACAGGTAAAACCTTGCTGAGACAAATATATTCATCATATCGTCAATTCCTCTAGCCAAACATCTTGATGGCCTTTGCCTGTCAGCTTGGCAGAGTTATGGGAAAATGTTTTCAGTTGATGCCGAACAAGTTCGATCAGGTTTAACCTCTTGAACCTCTGTGGGCAGTATTTCATTTTTGGATGAAAAACTTTCCTGTTTTAAGCGCAATATTTTGTCACGAATAGATGCTCGACTATGCATATAATTGACAGCTTTGGAAAGAAAACACTGACGTTTCCAAATCTGCAAAGATATTGTCTGTGAGTGCCCCAGAACTGATGCTACAGGCGAAACCAAGATGAAACTTCAAACAGGAAATGAGCAAAATTTCTGAGGTGCTGTTTTCTATTGTCTCCTTATATGGCTGTGAATGCGACAGGAATGAGCTTACACTTTCTGCCGTTTCCCCAAGGTGTCGGCAGCATTGTGACGTATTTGTAGGCATATCATTGGAAGATTGACCATAAGAGACTACATTTACCAGGTGTCCGCCTGGTGTCCTGCGTCGAAATTGGTGCGCAAACGCCAGGTGCAACTATTTTTCCATTTGATAGAGGAGAAACCAGACTTCCACGAACGTTATATCATCGAAGAGATATGTGAAAAACACCTTGAGGATTGATTCTAAACAACGTTTGCCATGTTTCAGTCGATATTATGGAGTTCATTTGGAAAAAAGTTTGGCGTTTTGATGACTGAATTTTTGGTAGCCAAACGTGATGTACAAAACGGAGCGATTTCTAATACACAAAGAATCTTTTTGGAAAAACTGAACATTTGCTATCTGAGAGTCTCCTCATTGAAAACATCAGAAGTTCTTCAAAGGTAAATTATTTTATTTGAATGCTTTTCTTGTTTTTGTGAAAATGTTGCCCGCTCAATGCTACGCTAAATGCTACGCTAGCTATCAATACTGTTACACAAATGCTTGTTTTGCTATGGTTGAAAAGCATATTTTGAAAATCTGAGATGACAGTATTGTTAACAAAAGGCTAAGCTTCAGAGCTAGCATATTTATTTCATTTAATTTGTGATTTTCATGAATAGTTAACGTTGCGTTATGGTAATGAGCTTGAGGCTATAAATAGGATCCCGGATCCGGGTTTGCTCGTCGCAACTGGTTAAATCAGGAGACCTACATGTAGAGATGAGAAATACTTTTAGATATACTGTAGGCCTACCGAAGGTGTTGTAGGTCTTTATTTTTATTTAACCTTAAAGGTCTACTTACTCTGCTGGCGTTTTGACCCAGTTTATGCCCTCATTTGAAATGCAAATCCTGGCGGCATTGTGTGTTTGGTCATTGTCTGCATTTGGAGAAAAAAATAAATGTAGTCTAACAGCTAAAATTAGTACAATAATATAAATATACATGTAAATAGGCCTAAACGTAACACAATATTGCTATAATCCTACCTTGAAAGAAACAATATGTACCCAGAAACACCTTTCTGACATAGGGTCCAGCATATCGCTTTATGATTTCTTCATCAATGAAATCTCGAGCCATGATACCTGAAAAAGGAGGCAACGGAATTATTGTGGAACAAATAACGGTCCGTCAGGGGTAGGCTGCAATATTTTATGTAACTTTTGCTTTGTAAATGGTCAAACTTACCATCAAATATAGGCCTGGTCCCTGGTGAAAAATTGCCCCCCACACATGGCGGATGCTCGGGACTCTGCTTACTTGATCTTCCTCCTTTTTTTTTTCTTTGTCAGATGAATCATTGGGTCGAAACTACAGAACAGTACAAAACAAGCGAACACACATGGTTAATGTTCTGATAATTAAAAGTAAATATGAAACATTTCTTACAGAGCCTTTCTAGAAGTCCGCAAGTTTCTTCAACTGTCTGACTAATTAGAGCGACGTTGATGAGGTGCCATGATGCCAGCAGATTAGTTTGCCTTTGTCGATCGCGCATCCTCTTCATGAATATAAGCAAAAGTTTTTTTTATCATTTTTTTATCACGAGGGACATAAACAATAACTAGTAATGCTGCATACTCAAATATTGCTATAAATTGCTGAGGTGTAGTTTTTTATTTTACCTTTTAACTAGGCAAGTCAGTTAAGAACACATTCTTATTTTCAATGACTGCCTAGGAACAGTAGGTTAATTGCCTTGTTCAGGGACAGAATGACAGATTTTTACCTTGTTAGCTCAGGGATTCGATCTTGAAACCTTTCAGTTACTAGTCCAACGCTCTAACCACTAGGTTACCTGCTGCCCCAAAAGAGAACAAAATTATAAAAGTTTGAAAATATGAAATATTTTGACGTAGTTTTAACAACTGTGAAATGAGGCTTGAAATGACTTGTTTCTAAATATAGTGTAATCAATTTATAAAATGCCAAACTATGAAATTTCTCCTTCCTTATAACTGTAAAATGGGGCGCCTGAGTGGCGCAGCGGTCTAAGGCACCATCTCTGTGCTAGAGGCGTCACCTAAAGACACCCTGGTTCGAATCCAGGCTGTATCACCACCGGCCGTGATAGGGAGTTCTATAGGGCGGCGCGCAATTGGCTCAGCATCGTCCGGATTTGGTCGCTGTAGGCCGTCATTGTAAATAAGATTTTGTTCTTAACTGACTTGCCTAGAATAAAATAAATACACATTTGTATATTTAGTGTTAGAATGTAGAAAATATGTAAAGGTCTCGATCAAAATGTCTGGCCCCATCGCTGTGAACGTCTGGCTAGGAACTCGCCTTTCATCTCATATTAATCTTGTCTGTCTGATTGTTTTTTGTTTAAAATCTCAAATTTTAGATTACTGGCTATAAATCGCTCTGAATGTGCTACAGCAATGAAACCATGAGTTGATGGACAGTCTGAAGAGCGAATTATATCATAGGAGGGACATCCCAGCTTCAAGTGGTGTCAGATTTCACATCCTGCTTCACACAGGCAACAGACATACTCCTTCCTGTGTCCGTAAGAATGCTCAATGCTTGCCATTTCGATCTATGGTGTCCACCGATCGATTTCAACGAAAATGTCGGTCGGAACCCTTACCAGAACCACGTAGGTCCCCTAAACAGGGGACTTAACAACGTTTGTTGCCTAATGTTTTTAAAGTTGGGAGTCGTGCGTTTGTGTTTTGGGGGGGAGAGGTGTGTGTTTGAGAGGGGGATCAGGAGGGAGGGAGAGTGTTAACTGAAGCGTAAAGATTTCATGCAGTGTTTTCCCCTTACTGCCACAATGACTTTGTAATGGTGCCGGAGGGGATGGCTGCCGTTTTTATGGGCTCCTAACCAACTGTGCGATTTCGTTTTTTCCCCCTAATTTTTGTAACTTGTTTTGTACATAAAGTTGCTACTGCCATCTCTTATGACTGAAAATATCTTCTGGACATCAGAACAGCGATTACTCACCTTGTACTGGACGAAGATTTTTATTTTAATGAGTCCGACGCAAAGGATATACTGCTCTCCGCAGACCAGGCCCAAATCCCCGTCATTTGCGTGAAAAGGCTACAGAGATAGAGGGAGAAAGAAGGTTGGGGTGCCTCGTTAGGATTCGTAGGCGAGTGAGTAAATCGTCATTACCATTGGTTTTATTGGCCAACGTACAATCGCTGGAAAACAAACTTGATGGTCTGGACAGTAGATCATCTTACCAATGGGCCATTAACTGTAAAATCTATTTTTCACCGAGTTGTGGCTGAATGACAACACGGATAATATAGAGCTGGCTGGGTTTTCCGTGCATCGGCAGGACCAAGCAGCTACGTCTGGTAAGACGAGGGGTAGGGTTGTGTATATTTGTCAATAACAGTGGGTGCACGAGGTCTTAATATTAAAGAAGTCTTGAGGTAATACTTGCCTGAGATAGGGTACCTAAGCGGTAGACCACACTTTCTACCAAGAGTTCTCATCTATATTCATAGCTGTCTTTGATACTTGGCTTAGTAAAATGTTGGTATCATGACAGCACTAGTTTAAAGTCTCTTAAAATATTTTTTACCTTCGCAGGGGAATTGATCAAACCTGGTGACAAGAAGTGTGTCATGAATGAGGGGATGCCCATGCACCGCCGGCCGTTTGAAAAGGGACGCCTCATTATCCTCTTTTCGGTATGTTCTGTGAAACACATCTTTCAATGTGTTCCACCATTCAGGAGTTGATACTGTAGTTCAATATCTATCTTTGTATTTATTCTGAACAAAAATATAAACATAACATATAAAGTGTTGGTCCCATGTTTCATGAGCTGAAATAAAAGTTCCCAGAAATGTTCCTAATGCACAAAAAGCTTGATTCTCTCACATGTGCACAAATGTGTACACATTCCTGTTAGTGAGCATTTCTCCTTTGCCATGATCATCCATCCATCCTGACAGGTGTGACATATCAAGAAGCCTGATCATTACACAGGTGCACCTTGTGCTGGGGACAATATAAGGCCACTAAAATATGCAGTTTTGTCACAACACAATGCCACAGATTGGCATGGTGACTGCAGGGATGTCCACCAAAGCTGTTGCCAGAGAATTGAAAGTTATTTTCTCTACCATAAGCCACCCCCAACGTCATCGTAGAGTGTGGCAGTACTTCTGACTGGCCTAACAACCGCAGACCAGGTGTAACCACGCCAGCCCAGGACCACCTCATCTGGCTTCTTCACATGCGGGATCGTCTGATAACAGCCACCCGGACAGCTGATGAAACTGGGTTTGCACAACTGAAGAATTTCTGCACACACTGTCAGAAACCATCTCGGGGAAGCTCATTTGCATGCTTGTCGTTCTCACCGGGGTCTTGACCTGACTGCAGTTAGACGTCGTAACTGACTTCAGTGGGCAAATGTTCACCTTCAATCACCACTGGCACGCTGGAGATATGTGCTCTTCACAGATGAATCCTGGTTTCAACTGTTCCGGGCAGATGACAGACAGTGTGTATGTGTTGTGTGGGCAAGGGGTTTGTGGTGGCAGTAGGGTTATGGGATGTGAAGTCGTAAGCTACGTACAACGAACACAATTGCATTTTATCGCTCACAATTCCGGCGCCGACAAAGATGGCCGCCTCGCTTCGCGTTCCTAGGAAACTATGCAGTTTTTTTTTTTTTTTTACGTGTTATTTCTTACATTGGTACCCCAGGTCATCTTAGGTTTCATTACTTACAGTCGAGAAGAACTACTGAATATAAGAGCAGCGTCAACTCACCATCAGTACGACCAAGAATGACTTTCGCGAAGCGGATCCTGTGTTCTGCCTTTCACCCAGGACAACGGCATGGATCCCAGCCGGCGACCCAAAAAACGACTTTGTAAAAGGGGGAAACGAAGCGGTCTTCTGGTCAGACTCTGGAGACGGGCACATCGTGCACCACTCCCTAGCATTCTTCTCGCAAATGTCCAGTCTCTTGACAACAAGGTTGATGAAATCCGAGCAAGGGTAGCATTCCAGAGGGACATCAGAGACTAACGTTCTTTGCTTCACGGAAACATGGCTCACTGGAGAGACGCTATCCGAGGCGGTGCAGCCAACTGGTTTCTCCACGCATCGCGCCGACAGAAACAAACATCTTTCTGGTAAGAAGAGGGGCGGGGGCGTATGCCTTATGTCTAACGAGACATGGTGTGATGAAAGAAACATACAGGAACTCAAATCCTTCTGTTCACCTGATTTAGAATTCCTCACAATCAAATGTAGACCGCATTATCTACCAAGAGAATTCTCTTCGATTATAATCACAGCCGTATATATCCCCCCCCACCAAGCAGACACATCGATGGCTCTGAACGAACTTTATTTGACTCTTTGCAAACTGGAATCCATATATCCGGAGGCTGCATTCATTGTAGCTGGGGATTTTAACAAGGCTAATCTGAAAACAAGACTCCCTAAATTGTATCAGCATATCGATTGCGCAACCAGGGCTGGAAAAACCTTGGATCATTGCTATTCTAACTTCCGCGACGCATATAAGGCCCTGCCCCGCTCTCCTTTCGGAAAAGCTGACCACATTTTGTTGATCCCTGCCTACAGACAGCGCGGGAGCTTCTTGTTTTAGTTTCTGAGGTCTGTTCAACGCTGGTCCGACCAATCTGATTCCACACTCCAAGACTGCTTCCATCACGTGGACTGGGATATGTTTCGTATTGCGTCAATCAACAACATTGACGAATACGCTGATTCGGTGAGCGAGTTCATTAGAACGTGCGTTGAAGATGTCGTTCCCACGGCAACGATTAAAACATTCCCAAACCAGAAACCGTGGATTGATGGCAGCATTCGCGTGAAAACCACTGTTTTTAATCAGGGCAAGGTGACCGGAAACATGACCGAATACAAACAGTGTAACTATTCCCTCCGCAAGGCAATCAAACAAGCTAAGCGTCAGTATAGAGACAAAGTAGAATCTCAATTCAACGGCTCAGATACAAGAGGTATGTGGCAGGGTCTACAGTCAATCACGGATTACAAAAAAGAAAACCAGCCCCGTCACGGACCAGGATGTCTTGCTCCCAGGCAGACTAAATAACTTTTTTGCCCGCTTTGAGGACAATACAGTGCCACTGACACGGCCTGCAACCAAAACATGCGGACTCTCCTTCACTGCAGCCGACGTGAGGAAAACATTTAAACGTGTTAACCCTCGCAAGGCTGCAGGCCCAGACGGCATCCCCAGCCGCGCCCTCAGAGCATGCGCAGACTGGCTGGTGTGTTTACGGACATGTTCAATCAATCCCTATCCCAGTCTGTTGTTCCCACATGCTTCAAGAGGGCCACCATTGTTCCTGTTCCCAGGAAAGCTAAGGTAACTGAGCTAAACAACTACCGCCCCGTAGCACTCCCTTCCGTCATCATGAAGTGCTTTGAGAGACTAGTCAAGGACCATATCACCTCCACCCTACCTGACACCCTAGACCCACTCCAATTTGCTTACCGCCCAAATAGGTCCACAGACGATGCAATCTCAACCACACTGCACACTGCCCTAACCCATCTGGACAAGAGGAATACCTATGTGAGAATGCTGTTCATCGACTACAGCTCGGCATTCAACACCATAGTGCCCTCCAAGCTCGTCATCAAGCTCGAGACCCCGGGTCTCGACCCCCCCCCCCCCCCCTTGCAACTGGGTACTGGACTTCCTGACGGGCCGCTCCCAGGTGGTGAGGGTAGGTAACAGCATCTCCACCCCGCTGATCCTCAACACTGGGGCCCCACAAGGGTGCGTTCTGAGCCCTCTCCTGTACTCCCTGTTCACCCACGACTGCGTGGCCACGCACGCCTCCAACTCAATCATCAAGTTTGCGGACGACACAACAGTGGTAGGCTTGATTACCAACAACGACGAGACGGCCTACAGGGAGGAGGTGAGGGCCCTCGGAGTGTGGTGTCAGGAAAACAACCTCACACTCAACGTCAACAAAACTAAGGAGATGATTGTGGACTTCAGGAAACAGCAGAGGGAACACCCCCCCCTATCCACATCAATGGAACAGTAGTGGAGAGGGTAGTAAGTTTTAAGTTCCATCGGCGTACACATCAGACACACTGAATTGGTCCACCCACACAGACAGCATCGTGAAGAAGGCGCTCAGGAGGCTGAAGAAATTCGGCTTGTCACCAAAAGCACTCACAAACTTCTACAGATGCACAATCGAGAGCATCCTGTCGGGCTGTATCACCGCCTGGTACGGCAACTGCTCCGCCCACAACCGTAAGGCTCTCCAGAGGGTAGTGAGGTCTGCACAACGCATCACCGGGGGCAAACTACCTGCCCTCCAGGACACCTACACCACCCGATGTCACAGGAAGGCCATAAAGATCATCAAGGACAACAACCACCCGAGCCACTGCCTGTTCACCCCGCTATCATCCAGAAGGCGAGGTCAGTACAGGTGCATCAAAGCAGGGACCGAGAGACTGAAAAACAGCTTCTATCTCAAGGCCATCAGACTGTTAAACAGCCACCACTAACATTGAGTGGCTGCTGCCAACACACTGACTCAACTCCAGCCACTTTAATAATGGGAATTGATGGGAAATTATGTCAAATATATCACTAGCCACTTTAAACAATGCTACCTAATATAATGTTTACATACCCTACATTATTCATCTCATATGTATATACTGTACTCAATACCATCTACTGCATCTTGCCTATGCCGTTCTGTACCATCACTCATTCATATATCTTTATGTACATATTCTTTATCCCTTTACACTTGTGTGTGTATAAGGTAGTAGTTTTGGAATTGTTAGCTAGATTACTTGTTGGTTATTACTGCATTGTCGGAACTAGAAGCACAAGCCTTTCGCTACACTCGCATTAACATCTGCTAACCATGTGTATGTGACAAATAACATTTGATTTGAATTTGAATGCACAGAGATACTGTGAGATCCTGAGGCCCATTGTCCTGCCATTAATTTGCTGCAATCACCTCATGTTTCAGCATGATAATGCATTGCCCAATGTTGCAAGAATTTGTACACAATTCCTGAAATCTGAATGTCCGTTCTTCCATGGCCTGCATACTCACCGGACATGTCACACATTGAGCATATTTGAATGCTCCGGATCAACGTTTACGACAGCGCGTTCCAGTTCCTGCCAACATTCAGCAACTTCACACAGCCATTGAAGAGGAGTGGGACTACATTCCACAGCCTGATCAACTGTATTACGGAGATGTCATGCGGCAAGTGGTGGTCACACCAGATACTGACTGGTTTTCTGATCCACGCCCCTACTTTAAAAAATAAAAGTAAAGTTATTTGTATTTACAGTCGTGAAATTCTATATTTCTATGGACTGATTTCCTTATGAAATGTAACTCAGTAAAATCTTTGAGTTCATATTTTTGTGCCGTGTGAATATATTGGGAAATGGTGTCCTAATTCGCCCGCGACCCCCACAGGACGGCGCACAATTGGCCCGGCGCCGCCCGAGGGAGGATTTGGACGGTGGGGCTTGCCTTGGCTCATCGTGTCCTACTCCTTGCGCTTGCAAGCTGACTCCGGGCAGTCAAACGGTGTTTCCTCCGACACATTGGTGTGGCTGACATTTGGGTCAAGCAAACGGTGTGATAAGTAGGCGGCCAGGTGGGACATATTTTGGAGGACGCATGACTCGACCATCACTTCTCCCAATCGCATTGAGGAGTTGCAGAGATAGCCAGGGAGAAAACAGGGTCTGGTTAGTATTGGGATGGGAGACCATCTGGGAATACCAGGTGCCATAAGCTTTAAAAAAAAATTTAAGAAGTAAATGGTGTCATTCATTCCCTCAGTTAAAATGTATTAAATTGCTTGACTAACTACTGCTGCAGACTACTGCTGTTCTATTAAACCTTGTGGCCATTTTGTAGTATAACTTTTATTGTGATTATGTAATTGACACAAGTCTGCACTGTGTAACTCAACGTGGTTGCTCTACTGTTTCAGTTGGTTCTTAATTTCATTACATTTTTTAAAGAAAAAGTTACGACGTAGAAATTAAACCCATTTTCTTTTTTCCTAAGGTGGTATTCCCCGAGGCCAACTTCCTCCCCAAGCACAAGCTGAAGGAGCTAGAGCACTACCTTCCTGCCAAGAGGGAAGCGGAGCAGCCTGAGAGCATGGACGACGACCTCTACATATACACCGACCTGGAGGACTGCGACCCGGCCAGAGTAAGACGCAGCCAATACCATTACATGGAAGAGGATGACAACCCGTCTGCTGGCGGGGTCCAGTGCCAGACCTCATAAGACCCCGTCACATCACTCCAACCTCAACCCAGCCCCCTCTGGAAACGTGCACAAACCGCATCTTACATTTTATTCTCTTAACATACAATGCTAACTGTGGTGCCGAAGCGGTCCTTTGGGCTGGATACCCGGATCTACGTTCCAAGGTGACTTGGCTGTCTTTTAGTTGGATCGTGTGCCTGAGTGGAGGAAATGGATTTCTGGTTAAGTTCCTTAGATGACCAGAAATGAAGATTCTGAGATTTTGGAAGCGCTATGGATGCTGTCACTGACATTTTTTTATATATATATATATATATATAAGTTTGATTTTTATGGTGTTTTGATTTGTAAATTAGCAGGTTTTGAGCACCCTCTGTCTGCTTTGATGTCACGTTTAGTACCGTTTGGGATTTTGTGGTGTCCAAAAGTCACGAGAGAAGATAGTTGGAAGCTATAATTCATGTTGCCAAATTGAATCCTCACAGCGAAGAACCATAGGCCTATTTCCATTTTAGAATAAATGTTTTTGTATACCACATCAGCATAGTTTAGAAGATACTTGCCAATTATTAAATCAATGTTTTTGTTTAATTTTTAATGATGTAATGATATGTTATCTACATTTCATAATGCATATTGACCTTTTTGTGGTTCTTCATCTGTAGGATTCAATTGAATCCTAGCTGCTGTAATTTGGTATACTTCGTTATGTTCAACTGATGATGAAAAAAGTTATTTACCCCATTTTTACTATCAAGAGTTGTCTGTTTAATTCCTCCATTCTTCATGGGAATTAGTCAAACTAAATAAACTTTCCATAGACCTCTCAAGAAGTTCTGCTACTGGTATCTGTGCTGTGACTGTCATAATTGTCTTGGGATTAAAATAAACTTTTTGGCTAGTCTTCTACTGCCAAGTTGAAATGATTAAACTCTTGAAGTCTCATACCTTTTACCTCAGTGAATGGGTGCTTGTTGTGAAGCCAAAAAGCACAATGTTCCTGCGTTCGGAGACCAAATTCACAGTAAACGCTGCATACAGTGCATTTGGAAAGTATTCAGACCCCCATACATTTTGTTATGTTAGCCTAATTCTGAAATATATATCTTAAGTCATCAATCTACACACAATAGCCCATAATGACCAAGCAAAAACAGGTTTAGACAAAACATTTTGAAATATCACATTTACATATGTATTCAGACCCTTTTACTCAGTACTTTGTTGAAGCACCTTTGGCAGCAATTACAGCCTCGAGCCTTCTTGGGTATGACGCTACAAGCTTGGCACACCTGTCTTTGGGGAGTTTCTCCCATTCCTCATTTCAGATCCTCTCAAGCTATGTCTGGTTGGATGGAGAGCGTTTCTGCACAGTTAATTTCAGGTCTCCAGAGAAGTTAGGTTGCGTTCAAGTCCGGGCTCTGGCTGGGCCACTCAAGGACATTCAGAGACTTGTCCCGAAGTCACTCCTGCATTGTCTTGACTGTGTGCTTAGGGTTGTCCTGTTGGAAGGTGAACCTTCATCCTAGTCTGAGGTCCTGAGCACTCTTGAGCAGGTTTTCATCAAGGATCTCTCAGTACTTTTCTCCGTTCATCTTTCCCTCGATCCTGACTAGTCTCCCAGTCCCTGCCACTGAAAAACATCCCCACAACATGACGCTGTTACTACCATGCTTCACAGTAGGGATGGTGTCAGATTTGACACTTGGCATTCAGGCCAAAGAGTTCACTCTTGGTTTCATCAGACCAGAGAACCTTGTTTCTCATGGTCAGTCCTCTAGGTGCCTTTTGGCAACTCCTTACGGGCTGGCGTGAGCCTTTTTATTGAGGAGTGGCTTCCGTCTTGCCGCTACCATAAAGGCCTGATTGGTGGAGTGCTGCAGAGATGGTTGTCCTTCTTGAACTCTGGAGCTCTGTCAGAGTGACCATCGGGTTCTTGATCACCTCCCTGACCAAGGCCCATCTCCCCCGATTGTTCAGTTTGGCTGGGCGGCCAGCTCTAGAAAGCGTCTTGGTGGTCCCAAACTTCTTCCATTTTAGAATGGAGGCCTCTGTGATATTCAATGCTGCAGACATTTTTGGTACCCTCCCCCCGATCTGTGCCTTGACACTCCTGTCTTGTAGCTCTACAGATAATTCATTTGACCTCATGACTTGGTTTTTGTTCTGACATGCACTGTCAACTGCGGGACCTTTTACATAGACAGGTGTGTGCCTTTCCAAAGCAGGTCCAATCAATTGAATTTACTACAGGTGGACTCGAAGTTGTAGAAACATCTCAAGGATGATCAATGGAAACGAGGCACCTGAGCGCAATTTCGAGTTTCATAGCAAAGGGTCTGAATACTTAAGGTATTTTTGGTTTTCAATACATTTGCAAACATTTCTGCTTTGTCAATATGGGGTGTTGTGTGTAGATTGAGAAATGTGTTTAATCCATTTTAGAATAAGGCTGTAACTGGGAAAAAAAGGTAAAGGGTCTGAATACTTTCCAAATGCACTGTCATCAGTCGGGCATGACCTTTACATGTCAATCGCAATATGTGGTCCAGATTTAATCTAGGCCTTACTATCTATGACTACTGTTGGAACAATATTGTGAATATGGAAGAGAAAATAATTATTCAGTACGTTAAGTTTTGTCTGGTCCTAATACAACTGACCCAATAATTCCCCATGTTTGTCTATGGTCATATTTATAATTAAAGGCTAGGATGTTTCTCAGGTGTTACTGGTGACCTTTTTGGTGTAGTTGAAGCACTGGTGCGTGTAACAATTTAATTTCCAACGGCCTTAGAGCCATTATAGGAAAATGTATTCATTGAATACACAGGGTACAGCGGGGTGTAAAACTATGCAATGAAATGCTTACTTGCAGGCTACCTCAAAAGTGCTGTGAAATATCAAGAAAGTTCATATTAAAGTTACTGATGCCCAAATACACGGAATTGAACAGGAGTGAGTAGTAGTGAGCACTGATAGCACAACTTTTCAAGGTACTTGTAGCTCTCTACTCATTAGTTTACATATATAGCAGTCAAACACATCTGTCTGTATATAAGTGTCCTTGTACACATAAATACAGGACGGAATACATAACATTAAGCAAGGTTACAAAATTAAACACAAAAAAATGTGATTTTGATTTAAGAAATTTGTTCCCAAGTATTCCCATGCATAATAGAGAGCTGTGATCGTATACGAATGTAAGCAAGGTTTGAAATTCTTTGTTTTAGTCAAACATACAGTGGGGGGAAAAAAGTACTTGATCCCCTGCTGATTTTGTACGTTTGCCCACTGACAAAGAAATGATCAGTCTATAATTTTAATGGTAGGTTTATTTGAACAGTGAGAGACAATAACAACAAAAATAATCCAGAAAAATGCATGTCAAAAATGTTATAAATTGATTTGCATTATAAGGGAAATAAGTATTTGACCCCTTCTCAGTCAGAAAGATTTCTGGCTCCCAGGTGTCTTTTATACAGGTAACGAGCTGAGATTAGGAGCACACTCTTAAAGGGAGTGCTCCTAATCTCAGTTTGTTACTTGTATAAAAGACACCTGTCCACAGAAGCAATCAATCAATCAGATTCCAAACTCTCCACCATGGCCAAGTCCAAAGAGCTCTCCAAGGATGTCAGGGACAAGATTGTAGACCTACACAAGGCTGGAATGGGCTACAAGACCATCACCAAGCAGCTTGGTGAGAAGGTGACAACAGTTGGTGCGATTATTTGCAAATGGAAGAAACACAAAAGAACTGTCAATCTCCCTCGGCCTGGGGCTCCATGCAAGATCTCACCTCGTGGAGTTGCAATGATCATGAGAACGGTGAGGAATCAGCCCAGAACTACACAGGAGGATCTTGTCAATGATCTCAAGGCAGCTGGGACCATAGTCACCAAGAAAACAATTGATAACACACTACGCCGTGAAGGACTGAAATCCTGCAGCGCCCGCAAGGTCCCCCTGATCAAGAAAGCACATATACATGCTCGTCTGAAGTTTGCCAATAAACATCTGAATGATTCAGTGGACAACTGGGTGAAAGTGTTGTGGTCAGATGAGACCAAAATGGAGCTCTTTGGCATCAACTCAACTCGCCGTGTTTGAAGGAGGAGGAATGCTGCCTATGACCCCAAGAACACCATCCCCACCGTCAAACATGGAGGTGGAATCATTATGATTTGGCCGTGTTTTTCTGCTAAGGGGACAGGACAACTGCACTGCATCAAAGGGACGATGGACGGGGCCATGTACCGTCAAATCTTGGGTGAGAACCTCCTTCCCTCAGCCAGGGCATGGGTTGTGGATGGGTATTCCAGCATGACGTTGACCCAAAACACACAGCCAAGGCAACAAAGGAGTGGCTCAAGAAGAAGCACATTAAGGTCCTGGAGTGGCCTAGTCAGTCTCCAGACCTTAATCCCATAGAAAATCTGTGGAGGGAGCTGAAGGTTCGAGTTGCCAAACGTCAGCCTCGAAACCTTAATGACTTGGAGAGGATCTGCAAAGAGGAGTGGGACAAAAGGAGGACGAGCAGTGGACAATACAGGATACAGCCAGTTCATAGAGAAGCTGAAGGTGCTTTGCCTGCAATACTGGCCGGAGGACGCAGGAGCCCTGTATGGAGAAACAGATAGAATCTCTCTACCAGCGGTTTGGCATTGACAGTCCACGTATGGTCATACTCATACGGGCCTACAGGCAGTACAGGGACACTAATGGTAATGATAAAGGATACATTCCAGATGGACGTAAAGAGCTGTTAATGACGGTCAGCACCATCCCCATCTCCAGTGCAGAATGAGAGCAGGGATTTTCTCAAATTAATCTGATTTGCACCTCAACCTGCGCCTCTCTGCATACCTCCACCATATCAGGGCTACACCTTCTGAAGCTAATTGGCCCACCCCTGACCCAATTCAACCCAGTCCTCTATGTGAGGTCATGGATTGCTAAAGGACACAAATGTGTCACAGACACCAGGAGCAAAACAAGAAATATGGAGGAGAAGACACACGAGAAAATGGCTGTGTTCTGGGAGGTTTTGGAAAACTAAGGTAGGAACATCTTTTTCCCTTACAAACTTGTTCTGTACTGTGATGCTAATCTGAATATGCGCTTCAAATCAAATTATTGTGATATGTTTGTTCTACTGCTACATTGATGTCTTGAAAAGTATATGAAATTCGAGTCTTGTAAGCCCCACATCTATGTGTGCAAATGCATGGCGGGGGTTTCTGCAGTGATGCCTAAAAATGTTGCTGGACATTGATGTCTTGAAAATTAGGCTATAAGAAATTCAGACTTGTAAAGCCCCACAGCTAAATTAGAGTATGTGGGCATAGTATATGTTTGAGACCGGTGGCTGTGTGAGAAGTGCGCCAGTATTTCTCACATAACTAGAATGAGATTCACTTTCTATGATCTCTTTCCCTCTCTGCTCCAATAGACATGAGCCTGAACTCTCATCTCTCTGCACTTAACATTTATTTAGTCTCTGTCAAAGTAGCGCTGTCTTAGGCGTCTCACAGTACGGACATTGCAATTTATTGCCCTGGCCACATCTGCAGTCCTCATGCCTCCTTGCAGCATGCCTAAGGCACGTTCACGCAGATGAGCAGGGACCCTGGGCATCTTTCTTTTGGTGTTTTTCAGAGTCAGTAGAAATTCCTCTTTAGTGTCCTAAGTTTTCATAACTGTGACCTTAATTGCCTACCATCTGTAAGCTGTTAGTGTCTTAACGATCGTTCCACAGGGAATGTTCATTAATTGTTTATGGTTTTTTGAACAAGCATGGGAAACAGTGTTTAAACCCTTTACAATGAAGATCTGTGAAGTTATTTGGATTTTTACTAATTATATTTGAAAGACAGGGTCCTTAAAATGGGACTTTTCTTTTTTTGCTGAGTTTATGTAATTGAGATTCTCCCAATGAAATGTTGGCGATACACTAGGCAGGTTTCCAATGACATATGAGTTATTAGAACATGGCAAATATTTGTCAATTATTGTATTCTATCCATGCTGGCTTTTGCGGGCTACCTGAGACATTAAACAGTCAATTTATTAATGCCAATTTGCCTAAATGGGTAATGCAAACACTTCACCCACCATATTTTTATTTGACACTTTAGGTGTAAGGTCATTTGGTCCAGCTGTTATTATCGACACAAAATAGTTTTAAAAAAGTTTGCATAGAAAATAGATGCAACAATTGCCTTATAGGGTGCATTTCAGAGGAGGATGGTGGGACGAGCTGTAGGAGGACATACACATTGTAATGGGTGGAGTGGAATATATGGCACACTTGGAGACACATGTCTCCATTACATTTATTCCATTCTAAACATTACAATGAGCCAATTCTCCTGTAGATCCTCCCACCAGCCTCCTCTGAAATGCACCCTAGAAGGCAATTGTCGCAACTATTTTCTATGCCAACTTTTTAAATGTCGACAATAAAATCACTGGACAAATTAATGGAAACAGAGATATTGTTGCAAGGTTGCCCCCAAACACCCATATTCGTATCACAGACATTGGCCTGTTGAAGTGTGTGCGTCCAACCCGTGCATGTGTGGTTCCATTTTGCCCATACATATAAATAATGAAACTTGTGAAGCTATAATGGATATTAGTCTAGGAACATCATTAATCCATATTGTAGACTTCTGTAGGCCAACCTTTTGTAACTTTTCATTATTTACTATATGGCTGGAGAATGGTTATTATGCTTTTATACAGCTGTGTAGAAATTTCATATTTCCACAGATTTTATACATTATCTTATTTGTTTGGTAATGATGTAGCATTTCAACCACAATGCATTTTTTTCAGAACACATTTATTTTATTCTTCCACTTTGAAATAATTAGTTTTTATCAGGAACTAGTGTTGGTAATTGGCTTTAGTCAAGGCTTTAAAGTTGTCATGACTTGCCCTCCTGGATGGAGATCAAAGGTGCCAGCTAACCAAAGGTTTCAAGAGCCCCCCTCTCTTGCGGGAGTTGGACAGTTTTTGACGTTCGTAAATACCTCGCAGGAACTCTCTCTCCCACTCTGCAGAAATGGAAGTAAAAAATCCTTGTTACAACAGAGAGAGATTTTGCAGTGCTGTAACATCAAAAGGTTGGACATTAAAACAATATTTCTAATGGAAATAATGTGGGAAATGGTTGGTGGGACTTAAACTATAATCATATCCTATCAGTTGTTGTTTTGTGATATCGTTAAGGACGATATAATGAAATAACTATCTCTGAAAGTGAATGCATTCAAGGGGTCAGGTTGTCTAAATGTTGTAATATATTAAACTATTTGTGAGAAGATGAAATGTGATTGTAGCCTTCTAAATGAGATAATGTTTTTTTATATAGACTTTTGCCAAGTCAGTAACCATGCACACATGAGCACAGACATTGGTGCAACGTGATGGGACCGCCCTCCAAGGCAAGTGCTTAAAAGGACGCGCTGAAGAATTAACATATTAGACAGTGGCTACACGGCTGAGAAATGGTTTAAAACTAAAGACCAGTGTGACCGACAGCGTGAGCTGAAAAGTACGAAATGGTTAGAAACTCTGAAACTTTCAACAGAGAAGAAGAAATCTCTATAGACCAGTACATTGCCGGGTTGCTACTGGCATGTCTAGCTGTACCATAAATAATCAACCATTGAGACCAGTATATGGACGGTGTTGAGCCGGACGTCAAGAATGGTTAGACTCTACTAGACCATAAAATGGTAAGATTCAAACTCTTGAGTTAAGAAGATAAAGACGACATTGGAACATTCAGTCTGCATTTGTTTAAGTACTTTAGTCTAGTAAGCTCGACCGAGGACCACCGCGAGTGTAACTTTGAAGGAACCAATCTAATGAAGACGAGAGGGGAAGAACATTTCCCTCACACCACCGTGTGGTACTCTGATGGATCCAGTCTAATGAACACTTCCAGAACAAAGAAAGCCTACTACCATAACTACTAAGTACATTGTGACCTCTGGTTGACAACCAGAGACTTACACAACCAGAGACTTCTGTCAAACTACTCTCCACAGACTCAAATGATTTCAACTGTCACGATATTCTTCCTGGGAAGGAGAGGAGGACCAAAATGCGGCGTGGTTTGTGTTCATCTTGATATTTAATGACAAAAACACTGAACACTGAAACACACTATACAAAACAATAAACAAATAACGACCGTGAAGCTAAATGAGAACTGTGATTGACACAAGCAATCAACATAGACAATCACCCACAAACAAACAGTGAAACCCAGGCTACCTAAGTATGCTCCCAACAATTTAATGAGTAAACCTAATAACCAAAGAATATGAACAATAACATGAACTACAAAATTCTAATTGGACTACGATTGCATAAACAATTATCAGCTGTAGCCGTGATTAGGCTGTGTTAGGAAGTGATGTCACTCCTAGGAAATTATGCAAAAAAGCAATTAGAAAATATTCTTTATGGATGTAAATGTAAATTTAACGGCATGACAATAGTAAACAATTTACTCGTTCCACGACACAGAATTGTAATTTGCCAAAGTTGATAGCTAGCCTACCATGAAGCTTTCACTTTTTCGGCAAAAGGCTACTTGAAAAAAGTATTATCTGCAGGCGCAGATCTGGCATAAGCACTGGGTCATCATGTTTACACCATCTGATTGAGTCCCAGTGTCCTCAACAAAATTGGAGGTGGTAGGTCAGGTGGGCATTTATATCACCTAGAAAGTTATATGTATGAGATAAATTAAGTGGCAAGCAAAAAACAAACACACACAGTTATCCTTCAAAGTGTAATTGACATCGCTTGTGTGCATGCGCGCGCATCTCAAACGTCTTCCTTTCCTCGTCTACACTGATTCATAGTCACTAATTATGGGGTGAAACAACAGGTGACGCAATAGCCTAATGAATATATATCAGGAATTGGGTTTCAGCTGTCGCATTTCATTCATAGGACCGATAAGGCAAAGGAGAGGACACCACTTCATACTATAGGGATCCACCCTGTTTGCGTTTTCTTTGCGATTAGCCTTAACATATTATTTTTGCTGACCAATTCTATCGTCATTACGCCATGGTGCAAGGGACATCGCAAGAAAGAATGTGGTTTTACGAAGAACATGCAGGTAAAAGTTTGGCAGGTGAATAGACAAAGCCACAATTTATAAAGCAAAATATGGAATTTCTCAGGTAGCATTTATACTTTGAACCATCTCTTTTCTCATGTAAATTTGAAATTAAATGTATTGTCAAATTATATAAATTTAAATTACCTAATCTAATAGGGCCAAATATGATGCCTGGGAATCTTAACTCCAGTCAGGTTGGTTAAATTTACATTCTTGTCCCCAGCCACTAGGCCTAGACAGCACATGTTCCCTATGCTTTGTATTCCTACTACTCAACCATGTTCTAGCTATATTAACTGCTTGCTTAATGTTAGTGAGAGCACTGACGATCTAAAGTAGCCATACCCAGTGAAAGTGTTTTTTTTGCATTGGTCATAGGTATTTTTATTAGTCATGACTTGTGGTTACAATTTTTGGTTTGTTCCTTGACAGAATGTGGTCTTTCGTTTGGCTAATCTCCCCATGGTTAGTTCAGCGTGTGCACTCGTATCTGTCTTGTATTGTGACACCAAGCACAACCACCCCTACATCCGATCGTTGTGTAAAGTGGTGGAGATTAGTGTGACGACCTTATCCTCCGTAGCCTGTAACAGTGCCACCCCCATCATCATTAAGCTGGAGCCCCAAAGTAAGTACTCTGTCACCTTTCAAGTTTTTCCACTTATGGAATCACTTTAGGCCAAACCAGGGCTTGAACTGTGACAATTCTCTCACACCAAATCCAACCCCTATGCTGTGCTCCCACAGTTTCTGTTGTGAATGATCTTGCATGCAAAGGCCTGGATAAGCTTGAGAGTACATTGCCAGTGCTTCAACAGCCTTCACAGCAGGTGAATTCAATCTTCAAATATGTCCCAATCCTCTATTGGCTGTCCTTTGTGACAAATATAATTTTTATATTATTGTAAGAACTATTTCTGTTTGTTTATCATTATCACCCAGATTGTTTCAGATGTGAAGAATATAATGATGGAGGCCAAAGATGCTGTAGTCATTGCTGTCTACGGAGCAAAGAACTGCATGTATTACACCCTGACTGGAATGGTTGCGATGACAAAAGGAGCAAGTGTTGGGAGAGCCAATATTGTGTCCCTGGAACATGCTGTCCAGCTGGTTAGTATTGGACTGGAAAATGCACTGAGCCTGTCAGAAGCCCTGGTGGACCAAGCCCTTCCTCCGACCGATGAAGAGATGGGTGAGTGATGCTAATGCTGGGGTGTATGCATTAGTGGCACACCATAGCGAAATGTAGCAAAATATTTCGTAATGGAAGTGAGGGGCTATTTACACCAGCATATCAAAGTGTACTCAACAATGTTTTGCACCTTAACTATGGTTTTCCAAGGCCTCTGGAAACTTATACTGACACAAATGAAAGGCAACTGAAAGCTGATGTGTTCTCTTGTAATCTCTCATCACACTTACTCTTCTGTCTTTAGAAGACGAGGTCAAGACTGTGAAGGGCTTTGACGTTGCCGCCGCCAGGCCCAGCTCTCCTGTCCGACTGGTTTCCCTCGCGGTCAAGCTGTGTAAACGAGCATACCACCAGGCAGAGGAGAAGATGCGCTTTGTCAAAGTCTGCGGTCAGAAATCCCTCAACTTGCTTCAGCACACCATGCACTTGGTAATAAGCCTGGTAGATGCTTAAACCAGTTTCTCTAGAAGTCCATTTGGGAGAGGGACCCACTGATAGGATTTGGTAGCCTAATAGTTTCAGGTCAGTTTGGGGTCCTGGTTTGATTTGGTTTGCTGGTGTCAATGTTGTGAACAGTGCGTCCCATGGTGGCTGTGGGGTTATGGTATGAGCAGGCATAAGCTACAGAAAACAAACGCAATTTCGTTTTATTGATGGCAACTTGAATGCAGATACATGACGAGATCCCGAGGCCCACCGCCATCACCTCATGATACTGCACGGCCCCATGTCGCAAGGGTCTGTACACTTCCTGGAAGCTAAATGTCCCAGTTCTTCCATGGCCTGCATACTCACCAGACATGTCACCCATTGAGCATGTTTGGTTGCTCTGGATCAACGTGTATGGCAGCATGTTCCAGTTCCCGCCAATATCCAGCAACTTCGCACAGCCATTGAAGTGGGACAACATTCCACAGGCCACAAACCACTTGATCAACTCTGTGAAGGAGATGTTGTGCTGCATAAGGCTGGTGGTCACCAGATACTGACTGGATTTCTGATACACCCCCTACCCGTTTAAGATATCTGTGCCCAACAGATCCATATGTCATGGATTAGGGAATAATGCATTTATATCAATTGACTGACTACTTTTATATGAACTCTGTTATCTTTGAAATTGTTGCATGATGCATTTATATTCAGTATAATCCATGTTCTTGAAATAGAAATGCTACTTTGAGTCCAAAATGTCCATTATGCTTCTGATGGAATTAATGTGTGCAGGACAATCTTGGCGCCTTGGTGGAATGGACTAGTAACGTTCAAGAGAAGGAAGACAAGGAGACCGAGGTATTATCAAATCTATTTACTAATGTACTGTTGGTGGAAATGGGTCTTAAAAGCTGTGATTATTACTGTTACAAGCTTGCTCTAGGGGTTTTTAAATTATTTCCCTAGAAATTAGCTCATATTCAAGTGGCTAATTGAGAAATCCTTACTGAAAACATTTCAGTACCTGAATTAACATGTTAAATAAAACAGAATTGTGCTCAACCATGCTGTTGCTTTTCCCAGACCATTGGTTGTGTTCGCTTGCATGGTTCAGCAAAGTACCATATATAAAGCAGTACATAACCTCTGTTTCTCCAGCGGGTGGTTATCCACTGCCTGAATGTCTCTCCCAGTGTGAGTCACCAGCTGCAGAGAAACTGTCTGACCCTGGCCTGCAGCCTACAAAATCTCCCCCGCCACCTCCAGCAGCAGGCTGTGTGTGTGCTGCTTTCTGCCTCACAGATCTTAAACAACTTTAGTTCCACTGACCCCCACCTGGGCATCAGACCTCAGGGCAAAGTGAGCGGTTCTCTGGATGCCATCCTGGACTACCTGGTCCACAACATGTCCCTCAATTGCCTTGTGGGGCCCTGGTGTCCTCAGATGCCCCCCATTACTCCAAGGGCCCAGACCAATGGTCAGAGGAAGAGGCCTGCCAAGAAAACTGGTGTTTTTGACCTTGGGTGTACTGTCACACCCTATGAACAATATTGATGTGGTTTGTGTTGGGAGTCAGTCATCTCAGATATGCGTAGGCTTCTGAAATGCAGTGGTCGGTTTTTATTAATATTGGCCTAACACAGCATGTCAATGCATTTGACTTGTGGACATATAATGTTTAATGGACTTGGGTCAATAGACTGTTTGGGGTTTCTGTCACTGCAGTACTGCAAATCGATGTGTGAATGGCCCTAGAATTTTGTATGCTTCATGCTGTGGAAAGAATCTGTTAAACCACAATAAATTACAATGCAAGTTACTTCCTTTGGCCTTGTCATTCATGGTTGGGTGATGTTCCTAAATGTTATATCAAGATTACATATAGCAACTAAATTAACAAAGAAATGCCCTGGTCTAGGTTGACAGCAAAGACATGACCCAATGTGAGTGCCCCAGTGTAATAGAGCACAATAATTTGTTTGCCTTTTTGTCATTGCTAAACCTGTTTTGCTTGACAATGGCAAAAGTACAATGATCTGGGAACAAATCTGTGACCAGGCTAGGTTTCTTGTGCATCTTAAGGAGAAAAAAAATAGGCCTTGATCAAGGTCATTGATCAGTTAGGAACTTTCCTCACCTGGTTGTAGAGGTCTTTATTGGCTACTAATTGAAAGGAAATTACAACCAGCAGACTCATGCCTTCCAATTCAGTTTTACACCCCTGCCTTAATGCCAGAGTGGCCCTTCCAGTAAAGTATACTGTATTAAACCTTATACTGCTACCTGGGTAATATTCTGAGTCTTACTCGGCGCTCCCAGAATTAAGTGTTGATGGGGTACTGTGACTGTAAACATGAATTTGAGTTCACAACAGTTAACCATATGATCATCAGAGAGAAATGTGAAACTTCTGACAAGTTTGAGGCGCTTCCTTGTCCAGATTTGTTAGTGCCAGAGCTGGTCTGAGATGGAGACTGACTGTGGTACAGATGGGAAGAGTGATGGCTGAGACCCCAGTTGCGATAGTCTTACCGTCAATGAGATATCAGTTAAGTCATGATGGCAGGTTCTAATAAACTAACATATGGAATTGGTTTTAAGATGGTCATAACAAGGATCATTTAGCTTGTGATTTGAGTTTACGACCCCTTTAGTGATCAAAAACAATTATTTGATGAAACATTGAATTTGGCCTTGTGTGCAGGTGGTCGCCCACACCCTTTTCTGACAGGTGTAAAATACACACATTGGCAGTAGAATGGCCTTTACTGAAGAGTTCAGTGACTTCCAATGTGCCACCTTTCCAACAAGTCAAATTTCTGCCCTGCTACAGCTGCCCCGGTCAACTTAAGTGCTCTTATTGTGACGTGGAAATGTCTAGGAGGAACAACAGAAAAAACGCAATGTGGTAAGCCACACAAGCTCACAGAACGGGACTGCAGAGTGCTGAAGCGAGTACAAATGATCTGTCCTGTTGCAACACTCATCGAGTTCCAAACTGCCTCTGGAAGCAACGTCGGCACTAACTTTGTCGGGAGCTTCATGAAATGGGTTTCCATGGCCGCATACAAGTCTAAGATAACCATGCGCAATGCCAAGCGTTGGCTGGAGTGGTGTAAAGCTTTCCTCCATTGGACTCTGGAGCAGTGGAAACACGTTCTCTGGAGTAATGAATTGCTATTCATCTGGAAGTCTGACGGACGAATGGGCTGTTCTCTGGAGTAATGAATCGCTCTTCATCTGGAAGTCTGACGGACGAATGGGCTTGGCGGATGCCAGGAGGATGGGGCTCTTTTTCATGGTTGGGCTAGGCCCCTTAGTTCCAGTTTAGGGAAATCTTACCGCTACAGCATTCACTGACATTCTAGACAATTCTGTGCTTCCAACTTTGTGGCAACAGTTTGGGGAAGGCCCTTTCCTGTTTCAGCATGACAATGCCCCTGTGCACAAAGCGAGGTCCATACAGCAATGGTTTGTCAAGATTGGTGTGGAAGAACTTGACTGGCCTGCAGAGAGCCCAGACCTCAACCCCATTGAACACATTTGGGATGAATTGGAATGCTGACTGCGAGCCATTCCTAATTTCCCAACATCCGTGCCCAACTAATGGTCTTGTGGCTGAATGGAAGCAAGTCCCCGCAGCAATGTTGCAACATCTAGTGGAAAGCCTTCCCAGAAGAGTGAAGGCTATTATAGCAGCAAAGGGAGGACCAACTCCATATCAATGCCCATGATTTTAGAATGAGATGTTCGATGAGCAGGTGTACACATACTCTTGGTCATGTAGTGTATTAGCCCATAGAAATTAATTGAACAACAGATTCATACATGGAACAACAGAGAAATGAATCAAGAGATGAAAATGTACACTACCGGTCAAAAAGTTTTAGAACACCTACTCATTCAAAGGTTTTTATTTTGACTGTTTTCTACATTGTAGAATAATAGTGAAGAAATCGACTGAAATAACATACATGGAATCATGTAGTAACCAAAAAAGTGTTAAACAAATCTACATCTATTTTATATTATAAATTCTTTCAAATAGCCACTCTGCCTTTGACAGCTTTCCACACTCTTGGCATTCTCTCCAACCAGCTTAATCTGGAATGCTTTTCCAACGGTCTTGAAAGAGTTCCCACATATGCTGAGCACTTGTTGGCTGCTTTTCCTTTACTCTGCGGTCCAACTCATCCCAAACCATCTCAATTTGGTTGGGGGGTTGTGGAGGCCAGGTCATTTGATGCAGCACGCCACTCTCCTCCTTGGTAAAATAGCCCTTACACAGCCTGGAGGTGAAAATGAAATGATAGCCCCACTAAGTCCAAACCAGATGGGATGGTGTGTCGCTGCAGAATGCTGTGGTAGCCATGCTGGTTAAGTATACTTTGAATTCTAAATAAATCACAGACTGCGTCACCAGCAAAGCACCCCCACACCATAACACCACCTCCATGCTTTATGGTGGGAAATACACATGCGGGGATCATCCGTTCACCCACACCGCATCTCACAAAGACACGGCAGAACCAAAAATCTCAAATTTGGACTCCAGACCAAAGGACAAATTTCCACCGGTCTAATGTCCATTGCTTGTGTTTCTTGGCCCAAGCAAGTCTCTTATTGGTGTCATTTTAGTAGTGGTTTCTTTGCAGTAATTTGACCATGAAGGCCTGATTCACATGGTCTCTGAACAGTTGATGTTGAGATGTCTGTTACTTGAACTCTGTGAGGCATTTATTTGTGCTGCAATTTCAGAGGCTGGCAACTCTAATGAACTTATCCTCTACAGCACAGAACTCTGGGTCTTCCATTCCTGTGGCGGTCCTCATGAGAGCCAGTTTCATCATAGCGCTTGATGGTTTTTGCAACTACACCTTCAAAGTTTTTGAAATGTTCCTTATTGACTGACTTTCATGACAAAGTAATGATGGACCGTCATTTCTCTATGCTTATTTGAGCTGTTCTTGCCATAATATGGACTTAGCCCTATTTGGTAAAAGACCTTCTGTATACTCCCCTACCTTGTCACAACACAACTGATTGGATCAAATACATTAAGAAGGAAAGAAATTCCACAAATTAACTTTTAACAAGGCACACCTGTTAATGTATGTCTCACCTTTCCGTAGAGGTGTGTGTGTGTGTGTGTGTAGCCCAAACCTTCGGACACTACAGACAGAAGTTGGCAGATTGACAGTACCATGCGGCTAGGCTGTGTGAGTTGTCTGGTCTACATGACGAGATAATTATGTATAAGAGCGAGAACATTTGTATTTGACAAGCATCGGTCAGCATGTCACCAGGATTAGACCCTAAAATATTAATTGGAAATTAGCATGTAGCTCATCACTGTGCACTTTCACCACCCTGTGAAGTTCATAATTTATTTACTATTTGGCCTAATAAACTGCATGGTTTCCCCAGTCATAGTGGGAGGATATATCATCGCTCCAAATTTACTTCGATATGATAGTCGTTTCCACCGCCATTTCCCGCATAATTATACCGAACAAAAATATAAATGCAAAATGCAATAATTTCTATTTTACTGAGTTACAGTTCCTATAAGAATCAGTTAATTGAAATAAATTCATTAGGCCCTAATCTATGAATTTCACATGACTGGGCAAGGGCACAGCCATGCAAAATTAGTTTTTTCCCCACCCAAAGGGCTTTATTACAGACAAAAAATACTCCTCAGTTTCATCAGCTGTCTGCGTGATTGGCCTCAGACGATCCCGCAGGTGAAGAAGCCAGATGTGGAGGTCCTGGGCTGGCATGGTTACACGTGGTCTGCGGTTGTGGGGCCGGTTGGATGTACTGTCCAATTCTCTAAAATTATGTTGGATGTGGCTTATGGTAGAGAAATGAACATTCAATTCTCTGGCAACAGCTCTGGTGGACAATCCTACAGTCAGCATGTCAATTACATGCTCCCTCAACTTTAGACATCTGTGGCGTTGTTGTTGCACAACTGCACATTTGAGTGGGCCCCAGCACAAGGTGTACCTGTGTAATGCTTACTAACATGGATGTAAACACATTTGTACACAACATTTGAGAGAAATAAGTTGTAACATTTCAGGGATCTTTTATTTCAGCTCATGAAACATGGGACCAACACTTTACATGTTATATTTTTGTTCAGTATAATTTTACCATGACAAACATCCCACCATGTTGAATGGACAAATGATCTGTCGGAAATTATAAAATTACACCGAAACTTCCTGTTTCTATCACAGCTGTTGTGATAAAAAAAATTACGATAAGACTTTATTCTCATAACTGTGGATGGAAACGTGGTCAGTTGATTTGGTGCTTCAGAAGTGTCCTTTTTGCTGACGGAATTCACAGGATGGATCTTCCATTTTTTTTTTAAGTAAACAGCCATGACTCCAACAACTAAACCACTACTGATCAAATCAAATGTATTTATATAGCCCTTCAGCTGATATCTCAAAGTGCTGTACAGAAACCCAGCCTAAAACCCCAAACAGCAAGCAATGCAGGTGTAGAAGCACGGTGGCTAGGAAAAACTCCCTAGAAAGGCCAAAACCTAGAGAGGAACCAGGCTATGTGGGGTGGCCAGTCCTCTTCTGGCTGTGCCGGGTGGAGATTATAACAGAACATGGCCAAGATGTTCAAATGTTCATAAATTACCAGCACGGTCAAATAATAATAAGGCAGAACAGTTGAAACTGGAGCAGCAGCACGGCCAGGTGGACTGGGGACAGCAAGGAGTCATCATGCCAGGTAGTCCTGAGGCATGGTCCTAGGGCTCAGGTCCTCTGAGAGAGAGAAAGAAAGAGAGAATTAGAGAGAGCACACTTAAATTCACACAGGACACCGAATAGGACAGGAGAAGTACTCCAGATATAACAAACTGACCCTAGCCCCCCGACACATAAACTACTGCAGCATAAATACTGGAGGCTGAGACAGGAGGGGTCAGGAGACACTGTGGCCCCATCCGAGGACACCCCCGGACAGGGCCAAACAGGAAGGATAACTGACAACTGAACATGCAACTACTGTACTACTGACAGCTAAACCTACAACCACCACTGCTGACAACTGAACCTACAGCCACTCCAGTAACAACAATAACCTCAACTGAACAAAACCACTGCACTACTGTATTCAGACCCCATGACTTTTCCAAATGTTGTTTTGTTGCAGCCTTATTCTAAAATTGACATTTTCCATTTTCCTCAGCAATCTACAACACTATCCTATAATGACAAAGTGAAAACAGGTTTTTAAATAAACATATACTTATTTACATAAGTGTTCAGACCCTTTGCTATGAGACTCAATTGAGCTCAGGTGCATGCTGTTTCCATTGATCATCCTTGATGTTTCTACAACTTGATTGGAGTCCATCTGTGGTAAATTCTATTAATTGGACATGATTTGTAAAGGCACACACACCTGCTCTGTAAAGGTCCTACAGTTGAAAGAGCATGTCAGAGCAAAAATCAAGCCATGAGGTTGACGGAATTATCTGTAGAGCTCCGAGACAGGATTGTGTCGAGGCACAGACCTGGGGAAGGGTACCCCAAGAACTGCAGCATTGAAGGTCCACAAGAACACAGTGGCCTCCATCATTCTCAAATGGAAGTTTGGGAACCACCAAGACTCTTCCGAGAGCTGGCCGCCCAGCCAAAATGAACAATCAGGGGAAAGGGGCATTGGTCAGGGAGGTGACCGAGAACCCCATGGTCACTCTGACAGAGCTCCAGAGTTCCTCTGTGGAGATGGGAGAGCCTTCCAGGACAACCATTTCTGCAGCACTCCACCAATCAGGCCTTTATGGTAGAGTCCACCAAGGCACATGACCGCCCGCTTGGAGTTTGTCAAAAGGCACCCAAAGACTCTTAAACCATGAGAAACAAGATTCTCTGGACTGATGACACCAAGATTGTACTCAGCCAAGACAACGCAGGAGCTGCTTCAGGAAAAGTCTCAATGTCCTTGAGGGCTCCAGCCAGAGCCCGGACTTGAACCCAATCGAACATCTCTGAAGAGACCTGAAAATAGCTATGCAACGATGCTTCCCATCCAACCTGACAGAGCTTGAGAGGATCTGCAGAGGATAATGGGAGAAACTCCCCAAATACATGTGTGCCAAGCTTGTAGTTTCCCACCCAAGAAGACTCGAGGCTGTAAATGCTGCCAAAGATGCGTCAACAAAGTACTGAGTAAAGGGTCTGAATTCTTATGTAAATGTAATATCTCAGTGTTTTTGGGGAGGGTTTTTTGCACAAATTTCTACATCTGTTTTGCTTTGTTGTTATGGGCTATTGTATGTATATTGACGACGGAATAAAACTATTTTTTAGAATTTTAGAATGAGTCTGTAATGTAACAAAATGTGGAAAATGTCAAGGGGTCTGAATACTTTCCCAAGTGCACCGTATAACAACAGCCATGTTCCCAACAACTGAACCTACAACCACTCAAGATGGAACAACTGCACCTTCATCTTCAAGTGGTGAATATGTATTTTCTACATTATTGACTTGAATCAGCACTGTCACACTTCAATACAATAATCAGTCTCATCAGTATTACACTGAAATGCAATGACAGTTTCCCTTTTGTCTGCTACAGTGGTGAGTTGATATTGTGTCTATGATGGTGGTCAGCAGGGTAATAAGTTGTTCTTGCTGTAGCATGTTGAGTACAAGACAAAGTCTGTGGTCCAAACAAGTAAAGATAGCGCCGACAGACATGGCAGCTCTGCCTCTAGCTCCTAAGCAACTTTGCTGGATTTAGTTTTTTGTCTGTGTTATTTCTTACATTAGCCCAGAAGGTTTTTTTGTTATTACATACAGCTGGAAATAACTTTTGGATATCAGAGCGGCGGTAACTCGCCAGCATTACAACCAGGAATACGACTTTCCCGAATTGGATTCTTAGATCGTACCCCCCAAGGCAATTGAACTTATTCCAGAGTCTGCTTCCCCGGTGGAGAAGAAGTATTTGGAGTAGACGTCTCACTAATGTTCAGTCTCTGCACAATAAAGTAGACAAGCTCAGGGCGAGGATCTCCTTCCAAAGAGGCATCAGGGACTGTAACATACTCTGTTAAACAGAATCATGGCTCTCTCCGGATATAATGTCCCCGTCCATACAGCCAGCTGGGTTCTCAGTACATTGTGCATACAGGAATAAATAACTCTCCGGGAAGAAGAAAGGCGGTGGTGTATGTTTCATGATTAACTACTCGTGGTGTGATTGTGATAATGTACAGAAACTCAAGTCCTTTTGTTCACCCGACATAGAATATCGCACAATCAAATGACGACCGTATTACCTCGCAAGATAATTCTCTTTGGTTATAGTCACAGCCGTGTATATTCCCCTTCAAGCCGATACTATGACGGCCCTCAAGGACCTCCACTGGAAACTACATATCCTGATGCCGCATTTATTGTAGCTGGGGATTTAAAAAAAAATCTAATTTGAGGAAAATGCTATCAAAGTTCTATCAACACAGAGCCCAGGCTCTGTCGTAACCGGCCGCGACCGGGAGGTCCGTGGGGCGACGCACAATTGGCCTAGCGTCGTCCGGGTTAGGGAGGGATTGGTCGGTAGGGATCTCCTTGTCTCATCGCGCACCAGCGACTCCTGTGGCGGGCCGGGCGCAGTGCGCGCTAGCCAAGGTTGCCAGGTGCACGGTGTAGCCTCCGACACATTGGTGCGGCTGGCTTCCGGGTTGGATGCGCGCTGTGTTAAGAAGCAGTACGGCTGGTTGGGTTGTGTATCGGAGGACGCATGACATTCAACCTTCGTCTCTCCCGAGCCCGTAAGGGAGTTGTAGCAATGAGACAAGATAGTAGCTACTACAACAATTGGATACCACGAAATTGGGGCGGAAAAAGGGGTAAAAAATAAAAATAAAAAAATGAACTGGCTATGGAATTCTTTAGCCATTACCTTAAACGGACACATGGATAAAATACAACTTGTAGAGTTTAAGCTGCATCGGCAAGATAGAACATATGCCTCCGGTAAGACAAGGGGTGGCGGTCTGTGTATATTTGTAAACAACAGCCGGTGTACAAAATCTAATATTAAGGCCTCTTAAGGACCATTTTTTCCATTTTTAGCTAACATTACATACCCAAATCTAACTGCCTGTAGCTCAGAACCTGAAGCAAGGATATGTATATTCTTGATACCGTTTGAAAGGAAACAATTTGAAGTTTGTGGAAATGTGAAATGAATGTAGGAGAATATAACACATTAGACCTGGTAAAAGATAATACTTTTAATTTTGAAATGCAAGAGAAAGGCCACAATGTATTATTCCAGTTTAGGTGCAATTTAGATTTTAGCCACTAGCTGCCAGCAGTGTATGTGCAAAGTTTTAGACTGATTCAATGAACCATTGCATTTCTGTTCAAAATGTTGTATCAAGACTGTCCAAATGTGCCTAATTGGTTTATTGATACATTTTCAAGTTCATAACTGTGCACTCTCATCAAACAATAGCATGGTATTATTTCACTGTAATAGCTCCTGTAAATTGGACAGTGCAGTTAGATTAACAAGAATAAGCTTTCTGCCCATACCAGATATGTCTATGTCCTGGTAAATTTTCTTGTTACTTACAACCTCATGCTAATCACATTAGCACACGTTAGCGCAACTGTCCCATAGAGATTAAATAAGTATTGAGGTTTTGCTCGCCTATTGTAGAGTATCTCATGATAAGCTGTAGACCACACTATTTACCAAGAGAGTTTATCTATATTTTTCGTAGCGGTCTATTTACCACCACAAACCGATGCTGGCACTAAGTCTGCACTCAATGAGCTGTATAAGGCCATAAGCAAACAGGAAAACGCTCATCCAGAGGCGGCGCTCCTAATGGCCAGGGACTTTAATGCAGGGAAACTTAAATCCGTTTAACCTCATTTCTACCAGCATGTTAAATGTGCAACCAGAGGGGAAAAAAACTCTACCACCTTTGCTCCACACACAGAGATGCGTACAACGCTCTCCCATTTGGAAAATCCGACCATAATTATATCCTCCTGATTCCTGCTTATAAGCGCAAACTAAAGCTGGAAGCACCTATGACTCGGCCAATAAAGAAGTGGTGAGATGACGCAGATGCTAAGCTACAGGACTGTTTTGCTAGCACAGACTGAAATATGTTCCGGGATTATTCTGATGGCATTGAGGAGTACACCACATCAGTCACTGTCTTCATCAATAAGTGCATCGATGATGTCGTCCCCACAGTGACTGTACGTACATACCCCAACCAGAAGCCATGGATTACAGGCAACATCCGGACTGAGCTAAAGGGTAGAGCTGCCGCTTTCAAGGAGTGGGACTCTAATCCGGACGCTTATAAGAAATCCTGCTATGCCCTCAGATGAACCATCAAACAGGCAAAGCGTCATTACAGGACTAAGATTTAATCATACTATACTGGCTCCGATGCTCGTCGGATGTGGCAGGGCTTGCAAACTATTACAGACTACAAAGGGAAACACAGCCTCGAGTTTCCAAGTGACACAAGCCTACCAGATAAGCTAAATGACTTCTATGGTCGCTTTGAGGCAAGACAAGCTAAATGACTTATTTGCTAGATTCGAGGCAAGCAACACTGAAGCATGCATGAGAACATCAGCTGTTCCGGACGACTGTGTGATCATGCTCTCCGCAGCCGATGTGAGTAAGACAGGTCAACATTCACAAGGCCGCTGGCCAGACAGATTCATAACAGCTTCAAGCCGTAAGACTCCTGAACAGCTGATCAAATGGCTACCCAGACTATAAGCATTTCATTGTAAAGTCTACACCTGTTGTATTCGGCGTATGTGTGATAAGGGAATTTATATGTTTAAGGTAATGGCTAAAGAATTCCACCCTGAAACGTATAAGACTATATTCCAATGTGGGACAAGTTAAGAGGGAGAAATATGTGAGGAAAACAGAGGCTGGTAGACTACACATGATAGCTACAACAGGAAGGCACTTCCAAAGCCTCTCTTATCTGGGGAGGAAAAGAACGGTGAGAAACTGCCAAGGCTGGTAGAAAAGTGATAAAATTGTCTGTCTGTCTGTCTGTCTGTCTGTGAGAGAGAGAGAGAGTAAAGGGGGTTATAAAGACTTCACATTTTGAGCACTTGAGCACTCATGAATAAACTACAACGAACATTTTGCAGAATCTGAGTATTTGCCTAATTTTTATTAACCCTAGCTTTACAACCTAGGGGGAATTGGTCAAAGGTAGAGTGATTGTTATCATCATTGGGATTGAAAGTTCTCGTGACAATGTGACAATCAACATTTGGTTTGATTGCTTAATTAACTCAGGAACCACACCTGTGTGGAAGCACCTGCTTTCAATATAATTTGCATCCCTCATTTACTCAAGTGTTTCCTTCATTTTGACAGTTACCTCTATTTTCTAAGATATCACATCATTTTCAAGTTATGGGTCTTCCAAATGGACGACCCCAAGCATACCTCCAAAGTTGTGGAAAAATGGTTAAAGGACAACAAAGTCAAGGTATTGGAGTGGTCATCACAAAGCCCTGACCTCAATCCCATAGAAAATTTGTGGGCAGAACTGATAAAGCGTGTGTGAGCAAGGAGGCCTACAAACCTGACTCAGTTACACCAGCTCTGTCAGGAGGAATGGTCCAAAATTCACCCAACTTTATTGTGGGAAGCTTGTGGAAGGCTACACGAAACGTTTGACCCAAGTTAAACAATTTAAAGGCAATGCTACCAAATACTAATTGAGAGTATGTAAATCACTCCCTACTATTATTCTGACATTTCACATTCTTAAAATAAAGTGGTGATCCTAACTGACCGAAAGACAGGGAATTTTTACTAGGATTAAATGTCAGGCTTTGTGAAAAACTGAGTTTAAATGTATTTGGCTAAGGTGTATGTAAATTTCTGACTTCAACTGTATATATGCGACAGCCTACTAATTAGCCTATACAAATAGGCACTATTATATTTCAAAATTTAAATCAAATTCGCTAGCCTATATTTTTAACTTTGTAGGCCGCAGGCGCTGCACCAGAATCACTTGTTCTCTCCTGGTTTATCATGGTTTGTATGATTATCGTAATTTCAGTCCATATAATACAGTATGATTCAATACAGTACAGCAAGGCTGCCCAACCCTCTTCCTGGAGATTTACCATCCTGTGGGTTTTCAGTCCAAACCTAATTTAACACACCTGATTCTACTAATTAGCTGCTCAACAAGACCTTTTAACTAGCTGAATCAGATATGCTAAATTTGGGTTGGACTGAAAACCTACAGGACAGTAGATCTCCAGGAAGAGGGTTGGGCAGCCCTGCAGTACAGTAATACAGTTCACACTCAAAAATATTAGCCTACTGGAGCTAGTTTAATTGATAAAACGCAACATGCAACAATTTCAAAGATTTTACTGAGTTACAGTTCATATAAGGAAGTCAGTCAATTTAAATAAATAAATTAGGCCCTAATCTATGGATTTTACAAGACTGGGCAGGGGTGCAGCCATGGATGGGCCTTGGATGGGTTAGGCCCATCCACTTGGCAGCCAGGTCCACCAACTGGGGAGCCAGGCCCAGCCAATCAGGATGATTTTTGTGCATAATGGAACATTTCAGAGATGTTTTATTTCAGCTCATAAAACATGGGACCAACACTTTACCTGTTGTGTTTATATTTTTGTTCAGTGTATTTACCAAAGGTAGCAATAACATCTATGGGCTTTTCTTTTTTCCTGTTGTGTGTAATGTGCAGTAGCCAGTAACCTTTTCTACATTTTGTTACTTTACAGCCTTATTCTAAAATGAATTAAATTGTTTTGTTCCCCCTCGTCAATCTACACACAATACCCCACAATGACAAGGAAAAAAATAGTTTTTGCAATTTTAGCAAATGTATAAAAAATTTAAAAGATCACATTTTCATAAGTATTCAGACCCTTTTCTCAGTTCTTGCACTTTTGGCAGCGATTACAGCCTTGAGTCTTTGGTATGACGCTACAAGCTTGGAACACCTGTATTTCGGGAGTTTCTCCCATCCTTCTCTGCAGATCCTCAAGCTCTGTCAGGCTGGATGGGGAGCGTCGCTGCACAGCTATTTTCAAGTCTCTCCAGAGATATTAAATCGGGTTCAAGTCCGGGCTCTGGCTGGGCCACTCAAGGACCTTAAGAGACTTGTCCTGAAGCAAATCCTGAGTTGTCTTGGCTCTGTGCTTAGGATCGGTGTCCTTTTGGAAGGTGAACGTTAGCCCCAGTCTGAGGTCCTGAGCGCTCTGGAGCAGATTTTTCATCAAGGTTCTCAATTGGCTCTGTTCATCTTTCCCTCGATCCTGACTAATCTCCCAGTCCCTGCCACTGAAAAAAATCCCCACAGCATGCTGCTGCCAGGGTTCCTCCAGATGTGACGCTTGGCATTCAGGCCAAAGAGTTCAATCTTAGTTTCAACAGACCAGAGAATATTGTTTCTCATGGTCTCAGAGTCTTTAGGTGCCTTTTGGCAAACTCCAAGCGGGCTGTCATGCGCCTTTTACGGAGGAGTGGCTTCCGTCTTGCCACTTTACCATAAAGGCCTGATTGGTGGATAGTTGCAGAGATGGTTGTTCTTCTGGAAGGTTCTCAGAGCTCCAATCGGGTTCTTGGTCACTTCCCTGACCAAGGCCCTTCTTCCCCAATTGCTCAGTTTGGCCGGGTGGCCAGCTCTAAGAAGAGTCTTGGTGGTTCCAAACTTCTTCCATTTTAAGAATGATACAGGTGGACTCCAAGATGTAGAAACATCTCAAGGATGATCAATGGAAATAGGATGCACCTGAGCTCAATTTTGAGGCTCATAGCAAAGGGTCTGAATACTTAAGGTATCTGGTTTTAGGAAGGTATCTGGAAGAGCCCTTACTGCTGCTCGATCATCCTATTTTTCCAACTTAATTGAGGAAAATAAGAACAATCCTACATTTATTTTTGATACTGTCGCAAAGCTAACTAAAAAGCAGCATTCCCCAAGTGAGGATGCCTTTCACTTCAGCAGTAATAAATTCATGAACTTCTTTGAGGAAAAGATAATGATTATTAGAAAGCAAATTACGGACTCCTCTTTAAATCTGCGTATTCCTTCAAAGCTCAGTTGTCCTGAGTCTGCACAACTCTGCCAGGACCTAGGATCAAGAGAGACACTCAAGTGTTTTAGTACTATATCTCTTGACACAATGATGAAAATAATCATGACCTCTAAACCTTCAAGCTGCATACTGGACCCTATTCCAACTAAACTACTGAAAGAGCTGCTTCCTGTGCTTGGCCATCCTATGTTGAACATAATAAACGTCTCTCTATCCACCGGATGTGTACCAAACTCACTAAAAGTGGCAGTAATAAAGCCTCTCTTGAAAAAGCCAAACCTTGACACAGAAAATATAAAAAACTATCGGCCTATATTGAATCTTCCATTCCTCTCAACATTTTTAGAAAAGGCTGTTGCGCAGCAACTCACTGCCTTCCTGAAGACAAACAATGTATACGAAATACTTCAGTCTGGTTTTAGACCCCATCATAGCACTGAGATTGCACTTGTGAAGGTGGTAAATGACCTTTTAATGGCATCAGACTGAGGCTTTGCATCTGTCCTCGTGCTCCTAGACCTTAGTGTTGCTTTTGATACCATCGATCACCACATTCTTTTGGAGAGATTGGAAACCCAAATTGGTCTACACGGAAAAGTTCTGGCCTGGTTTAGATCTTATCTGTCGGAAAGATATCAGTTTGTCTCTGTGAATGGTTTGTCCTCTGACAAATCAACTGTAAATTTCGGTGTTCCTCAAGGTTCTGTTTTAGGACCACTATAATAATGTTAACTTTCACTGCTATGCGGATGACACACAGCTGTACATTTCAATGAAACATGGTGAAGCCCCAAAATTGCCCTCGCTAGAAGCCTGTGTTTCAGACATAAGGAAGTGGATGGCTGCAAACGTTCTACTTTTAAACTCGGACAAAACAGAGATGCTTGTTCTAGGTCCCAAGAAACAAAGAGATCTTCTGTCGAATCTGACAATTAATCTTAATGGTTGTACAGTCGTCTCAAATAAAACTGTGAAGGACCTCTGCGTTACTCTGGACCCTGATCTCTCTTTTGACGAACATATCAAGACTGTTTCAAGGACAGCTTTTTTCCATCTACGTAACATTGCAAAAATCAGAAACTTTGTCCAAAAATGATGCAGAAAAATGTATCCATGATTTTGTTACTTCTAGGTTTTAGACTACTGCAATGCTCTACTTTCCGGCTACCCAGATACAGTGCCTTGCGAAAGTATTCGGCCCCCTTGAACTTTGCGACCTTTTGCCACATTTCAGGCTTCAAACATAAAGATATAAAACTGTCTTTTTTTGTGAAGAATCAACAACAAGTGGGACACAATCATGAAGTGGAACAACATTTATTGGATATTTCAAACTTTTTTTAACAAATCAAAAACTGAAAAATTGGGCGTGCAAAATTATTCAGCCCCCTTAAGTTAATACTTTGTAGCGCCACCTTTTGCTGCGATTACAGCTGTAAGTCGCTTTGGGTATGTCTCTATCAGTTTTGCACATCGAGAGACTGAAATTTTTTCCCATTCCTCCTTGCAAAACAGCTCGAGCTCAGTGAGGTTGGATGGAGAGCATTTGTGAACAGCAGTTTTCAGTTCTTTCCACAGATCCTCGATTGGATTCAGGTCTGGACTTTGACTTGGCCATTCTAACATCCATATGCTTATATAACATATCCATATGTTTATTTTTGAACCATTCCATTGTAGATTTTTGCTTTATGTTTTGGATCATTGTCTTGTTGGAAGACAAATCTCCGTCCCAGTCTCAGGTCTTTTGCAGACTCCATCAGGTTTTCTTCCAGAATGGTCCTGTATTTGGCTCCATCCATCTTCCCATCAATTTTAACCATCTTCCCTGTCCCTGCTGAAGAAAAGCAGGCCCAAACCATGATGCTGCCACCACCATGTTTGACAGTGGGGATGGTGTGTTCAGCTGTGTTGCTTTTACGCCAAATATAACGCTTTGCATTGTTGCCAAAAAGTTCAATTTTGGTTTCCTCTGACCAGAGCACCCCTTCTTCCACATGTTTGGTGTGTCTACCAGGTGGCTTGTGGCAAACTTTAAACGACACTTTTTATGGATATCTTTAAGAAATGGCTTTCTTCTTGCCACTCTTCCATAAAGGCCAGATTTGTGCAATATACGACTGATTGTTGTCCTATGGACAGAGTCTCCCACCTCAGCTGTAGATCTCTGCAGTTCATCCAGAGTGATCATGGGCCTCTTGGCTGCATCTCTGATCAGTCTTCTCCTTGTATGAGCTGAAAGTTTAGAGGGACGGCCAGGTCTTGGTAGATTTGCAGTGGTCTGATACTCCTTCCATTTCAATATTATCGCTTGCACAGTGCTCCTTGGGATGTTTAAAGCTTGGGGAATCTTTTTGTATCCAAATCCGGCTTTAAACTTCTTCACGACAGTATCTCGGACCTGCCTTGTTCTTCATGATGCTCTCTGCGCTTTTGACGGACCTCTGAGACTATCACAGTGCAGGTGCATTTATACGGAGACTTGATTACACACAGGTGGATTGTATTTATCATCATTAGTCATTTAGGTCAACATTGGATCATTCAGAGATCCTCACTGAACTTCTGGAGAGAGTTTGCTGCACTGAAAGTAAAGGGGCTGAATAATTTTGCACGCCTAATTTTTCAGTTTTTGATTTGTTAAAAAAGTTTGAAATATCCAATAAATGTCGTTCCACTTCATGATTGTGTCCCACTTGTTGTTGATTCTTCACAAAAAAAATACAGTTTTATATCTTTATGTTTGAAGCCTGAAATGTGGCAAAAGGTCGCAAAGTTCAAGGGGGTCGAATACTTTCGCAAGGCACTGTAAAGCACTAAATAAACTTCAGTTAGTGCTAAATACGGCTGCTAGAATCCTGACTAGAACCAAAAAAAATGATCATATTACTCCAGTGCTAGCCTCCCTACACTGGCTTCCTGTCAAGGCAAGGGCTGATTTCAAGGTTAATACTGCTAACCTACAAAGCATCACATGGGCTTGCTCCTACCTATCTCTCTGATTTGGTCCTGCCGTACATACCTACACATACGCTACGGTCACAAGACGCAGGCCTCCTAATTGTCCCTAGAATTTCTAAGCAAACAGCTGGAGGCAGGGCCTACTCCTATAGAGCTCCATTTTTATGGAATGGTCTGCCTACCCATGTGAGACGCAAACTCGGTCTCAACCTTTGAGTCTTTACTGAAGACTCATCTCTTCAGTGGGTCATATGATTGAATGTAGTCTGGCCCAGGGGTGTGAAGGTGAATGGAAAGGCTCTGGAGCAACGAACCGCCCTTGCTGTCTCTGCCTGGCCTTTTCCCCTCTTTCCACTGGGATTCTCTGCCTCTAACCCTATTACAGGGGCTGAGTCACTGGCTTACTTGTGCTCTTTCATGCCGTCCCTAGGAGGGGTGCGTCACTTGAGTGGGTTGAGTCACTGATGTGATCTTCCTGTCTGGGTTGGCGCCCCCCCTTGGGTTGTGCCTGGCGGAGATCTTTGTGGGCTATACTCGGCCTTGTCTCAGGATGGTAAGTTGGTGGTTGAAGATATCCCTCTAGTGGTGTGGGGGCTGTGCCTCCTGACCCCTCCTGTCTCAGCCTCCAGTATTTTGCTGCAGTAGTTTATGTGTCGGGGGGCTAGGGTCAGTTTGTTATATCTGGAGTACTTCTCCTGTCTTATCTGGTGTCCTGTGTGAATTTAAGTATGCTCTCTCTAATTCTCTCTTTCTTTCTCTCTCTCGGAGGACCTGAGCCCTAGGACCATGCCTCAGGACTACCTGGCATGATGACTCCTTGCTGTCCCCAGTCCACCTGGCCGTGCTGCTGCTCCAGTCTCAACTGTTCTGCCTGCGGCTATAGAATCCTGACCTGTTCACCGGACGTGCTACCTGTTCCAGACCTATTATATGACCATGCTGGTCATTTATGAACATTTGAACATCTTGGCCATGTTCTGTTATAATCTCCACCCGGCACAGCCAGAAGAGGACTGGCCACCCCTCATAGCCTGGTTCCTCTCTAGGTTTCTTCCTAGGTTTGGCCTTTCTATTGAGTTTTTCCTAGCTAACGTGCTTCAACACATGCATTGCTTGCTGTTTGGGGTTTTAGGCTGGGTTTCTGTACAGCACTTTGAGATATCAGCTGATGTACGAAGGGCTATATAAATACATTTGATTTTTATTTTTCAAGAAATTTGCAAACATATCTAAAAAAACGTTTTTGCTTAGTCATGGAGTGTTGTGTGTAGATGAAGATTATTTTTTAAATGTGGTCTATTTTAGAATAAGTAACAAAATGTGGAAAAAGTCAAGGGGTCTGAATACCTCCTGAATGCACTGTATGTATTGGATAACTGCAATATAATTTTCTTTTTTTGGGCTTGGGCTCATTACATGTCATTAATGTATGGATCGTAAAATGCATTTCATATATGGCTCATCAGGCTCAGGTAGCATCAGGTTAGCATTTTCATGCTGATCAAAGCTCTAATCAAACCCAGACATATGATTATGATTTTGAATGATATACATGACTACCTGGGAGAAAAGTGATTTATTATCGGTGTGGGGCATTTGTAAAATACCAGGAAAATATTAAATCCTGGTGTATTAAATCCTTCTCCTTCTTTGGGGTGGACCCACCAGTCTCAATCAACGAGAGAAGATTTTAAATAGACACTATGACATTGTAGATATTATTGGATTACTTTGTTTTATTTTTATAAATGGAGCATTTTCTAAATTCAAATGGATCATCTGCAACTGGACACATTTTAGAAGACATGTTTGGCCGAATCGAGAATGAAGATCGTATTGCCACATTAAGGTTGGTCGAAAATTCGCTGTGCTACACCAAACAGTACTTAACCTGTAACTCCCAGTAATGGATACCAAAAAGCTTTGGTAAAACACATTATCTGATGTAACACTCTGTAGTTAATGCAGGCCTGGAGTTCAGCTGAACAAATCACAGCTCTCACTATAAACTTATCACCAGAAGTAAGTACCAACAAACAAAAAAGTTTTGCATGACAAGCAGTGGAATGATGGCAGAAACAGACTGGTACCCAGGTTAAAGCCAAATGTATAGCCTGTTAACCAAGCCATGCCAAACAATCAGTGCCGAAAAATCTGCGCACCGGAACAAAGCTTCACGTTAACTGTCGCATCCCACAGTCTTGACAGACGCTACAACACCAGTTTTGTTACGTGCGTCTGTCCACGAGCTTGAGATAAAACGGCTGACGGGGCTAAATCCTGAAACATCCCAAAACAACCACGAATTCCTGCTTCAAATAACGCGAAAACATCATTTTTATAATACTTTGTACAGCTTGACCATTACCTCATTATAAATCATTGGTATACAACACCACCATTGATTCAACCTGACACCCATAGCATGAATGACCCAGAGTTGCTTGAATGACTGTTGTCTGACAGAGTAAATGGTTCATCCCGTTCTCTTTGTGGATGTTATCCATGCCTCAGGACATCCCCTCGAATATTCTACCAGACAGAGCAGCCATGTAGTTTCTCCCTTGTGAGTCAGTATATCTGGGTCACTTTATGGCTGCATTTACACAGGCAGGCCAAACTCGGATTGGTCAAAAGACCAACTGAGAAAAAGATCAGAATGGGGCTGCCCGTTTTAAAGGAGCCGTCGTCTTTCCTGTGACGAGTCCACAAACATCACCATTTTCAGAGCCTCTGCGTGGAAGTGCAGTACTAATATTGAGGCACATTTGTATTTTTCTAACAGAAAAGAGAATGTGAAAATTAGTTATGTACGTGCAAAAGTTCCAAGTCAGTTGAATGTTGACGGACAAACAGATTTTTCATAATCTGTCCGGCCCCGGCTTCAAGCACATCAGCGTGGCAGTGTCAACAGCTGTTTGTTCATTACCCTGGCTTCCAAAGGATGGCAACTGTTTAATGAGATCCCCTCCAGATCAAAGATTGCCTTAAATAGCAGTGGGTGCCTACATTTATTTTACGATTGCCCATTGGGCTGTGGCAGTCATTAAAACAGATTCCATCTCAAGTCTTGTTCTCTACACTCCCTTTACAGATTTTAGTGTTCACCAATTACAGTGTCAAGAAAAAGGATGCAAACCCTTTGGAATTACCTGGAGTTCTGCATAAATTGGTCATATAATCCAATCTTCATCTAAATCATAACAATAAACAAACAGTCTGCTTAATCTCACAAACAGTCTGCTTAAACACACAATTACACTTTGTTTTTATTGAATACACCATATAAACAGTTGCAGTGCAGGATGGGAAAAGTATGTGAACCCTTGGATTTAATAACTGCTTGACCCTCCTTTGGCACTAATAATCTCAACCAAACATTTTCTGAGGTCAGGACTCTGACTGGGCCCCTCCAGAAGGCGTATTTTCTTCCGTTGAAGATTTCCTTCTGTGTTTTGGGTCGTTGTCCTGTTGCGTCGTCCAACTTGTTGAGCTTCAATTGGCAGATACTTACATTCTCCTGCAAAATGTCTTGATAAACATGGAAATTCATTTTTCTGTTGATGACAGCAAGTTGTCCAGTCTCTGAGGCAGCAAAGCAGCCCCAAACCATGATGCTCCCTCCACACGTTAGTTGGGATGAGGTTTTGATATTGGCAAACTTGTTGTGAATAGCAAACTCACATTGTGTGAGTTTTTAAATAGGGCAGCGCTAACCAACATCTCCAATCTCGTCTCATTGATTGGACTCTAGGTTAGCCGACTCCTGACGCCAATTAGCTTTTGGAGAAGTCATTAGCCTTGGGGTTCACATACTTTTCCAACCTACACTGAATGTTTAAAGTATGTATTCAATAGACAAAAAAAATACAATAATTATTTTAAGCACGGTCTATTGTTGAAACTTAGAGGAAGATCAGATCCCATTTGACCAATTTATGTAGAAATCCAGGTAATTCCAAAGGGTTCATACTTTTTCTTAACAGTTTTAGGAGCCATGGAGCCTCTTATAGATGTGATAGACAAATAGAACCAGGATGTTTGTTTCAGGCATTGACATTATTTTAGATGTATGAAACAATAAAAAAAAACAGTAACAGCATTTCAGCAAAACATTTAATTCAATTCCACATTTCACTTCTGGCTGGACTCAGATTTGGATGTGGAGGCCCTAAGGGAGGAGAGACGGCGCCTTTTGGCGATCTGTTCCTGGCGCTTCTCCTTAGCCTCCTGCAAACAAGGATGAGATTTGTTAGTCCTCCTACATGTTACTCTGACAAAATTGTTCACGTCATTGGGGATTTTATACATACGGACATTTTTAATTAGTTAACCATTTTATGAGTCAACTTGCAATCATACATCAACTCGCTTGCAATCGTTGGAATGAAATCAATGGTGTTCACAACATTCAGGGCAATTCATTACACAGAATAGATAATGACTCATATTACAGCCAAATGCCTAAGTAGTGCCTAAGTCCCTTCGGTACCTTCATCCTCTTGGCCAGCAGTTTGGCGTACTCGGAAGCCTCTTCCTTGTTCTTCTGGGTGCGCTGTTTCTTAAGGGCAATGCGGCGGCGCTTGTGCTGCAGCACACGAGGTGTCACTAGCCTCTGGATCCTGGGAGCCTTGGTCCTAGGCTTCTTACCTGGAAAAGATGGGGGAGAAGAGGTTACCAGTGGCATTTACTACAAAGTGTGTGCGTGCGCATGGGAAAATAGTTAAGGTTTCAATGTTTATGAAATGTATGTAGATCTTAGTGATTGAGAGTTATAGCCGTTGTTCATTCTAGTTAGCATTCTGAATGTTCACATGAAAGAAATGTCCCATTCATTCAAAATGTCCCACACAAAACTATAAGTTGCCTCAAATTAGATTTTAGCAAATCTACTTATTGGGAGAGCATTGCAGTTCAACCAGCCATGGTCAGAGGGTCAGGTTGCATCTGGTAAAGCAGCTCTACAGTTTCTATAGCACAACATTGTCCCCCCTTTGAGGCTACAGACCAGCCAGAAAGGGTCTACTGGTGTGCCAGACAATAACTTTTGCACAATTTGGCAAGCAGAAATATTAGAAGTAAAAATTTTTTTTTTTTTTAAATCATGCTGTCAAGAGTTTACAAGTGCTGATGTGCTAAGCTTGTTACCAATCCATTCATTAACAGGGCCATTTAGAAGTAGTGTTGGCCTCACCTTCTTTAGTCAGGGGTCTCCTCACAACATACTGCCTGACATCATCCTCCTTGGCCAGGTTGAAGAGCTTGCGGATCTTGCTGGCCCTCTTGGGCCCCAAGCGGCGGGGCACAGTGCTGTCGGTCAGGCCGGGGATGTCCTTCTCACCTGGGAGATGGAGGAAAAAGGTGTCAGGCCACTAGATAAATAAAAAAAAGTCTATACAGAAATCACCACCCATATCATCCAAGCGCTGGCAGCGGGAGCAGAACAGCACTGAGGATGTTCAAGTTGTTTTCAAAGGTATATAGTCTTGAAACATGCACATCTTGTTTTCCTTAATGGGTTTTGTAAATTTGTATTTGGTATATTGTGTTTAATAGATTAGATTTATGCAGGACTCATCTTTAAAAAATTAGAAGGCCCTAGTCTCAGTAGGACTTCCCTGTGAAAATGAAGGTTAAATAATACATGGAAAAAATATGACCTTTCAAAATAACCCAATGTTAAATGGGAAAAGGATTGGGAGAGCATTGCAGTTCAACCAGTCATGGTCAGAGGGTCAGGTTGCATCTGGTAAAGCAGCTCTACAGTTTCTATAGCACAACACTGTCCCCCCTTTGAGGCTACAGATCAGCCAGAAAGGGTCTACTAAGGTGTGCCAAAGTGAGTGGTTACCATCATTACAACTCCATACCTTTCTTGATGATAACCAAGTTCAGCACGCTGAGGTTGGCATCAACGATGCAGCCACGGACAGACTTGCGTTTGCGCTCTCCTGTCCTACGGGGGCGGTAACAGGAATGGCCCTTGGCAAGCAGCAAGCGCACACGGCCATGGGTCAGCACACCCTGCTTCATGGGGAAGCCCTGCTTGTCGTTGCCTCCGCTGATGCGCACCATGTAGCCCTGGGAGAGATGAGAGCCAAGATTAAGTTAAAAAACCTAGCTCTATACAAGGACCTGATGATCATACAAGTTAGACATTTGTTTAGTGAAATGTATTAGCGAAAGGTTTGGAAGAGCAATGCAGTTCAACCAGCCATGGTCAGAGTGTAAAGTTGCATCTTGTAAAGCAGCTCTGCAGTTTCTGTAGCACAACACTGTCCCCCCTACAGACCAGCCAGGAAGGGTCTACTAAGTTGTGTGAGATCATGTTGAGTTGAACACGAAACCGAATGTTGACACTGCTCAAGACACACTGGCATCCAAGGCATTACATTTACTATTCCAAAATTACCCAGTGCTATAGTCAATGAGCTTGGAGTAAATACTGAAGACTACATTCACTTGAGTTTGAGGCTAACTAATTTAACTATTTTTAAAAATTGCCTGCAGGATCTGAAAACTGAGCATCTTTCTTAGTGACTGTAGCTTACCTTCCACTCATCTCCCAGGGGATCAGCAGCCACCTCTGTGGCCATACGCTTCTCGTAGAAGGTTCGCAACTTGCGCTCATCATCCACTTCAATCAGCTTCTGACAGCCAGTGGCAGGAAACGAGATATTCAGCTGAGAGAGACATATCACACATCAGTGTGTTGTAGATTGACCAGATGTAGCAAGCTCTCATTGTTGAGAAGGCCATAGCAATGTACATCAGGCAGATTGCTTGCTAGACAATCACCTTGAACCTATGCTACCCATCCATAACCAACTTTAAATGTCTTGAATAATTAACTACAACAGTAGCCTAACCAAAACGATGGTGAGACAGCTGAATTGAGTGCAACATTATGCAGATGTACACGGGATGCTAGCATGTTGGCTGTTAATGCAATTGGTTAATTCTTGTTAGCTAGTTTCCTAGAAACAAGATTCGTTACACAGAACACGGGATGCAAGTGAATTTCAGTCACGGGAAAATAATTCGGCAGCTAACTTCACACTATTTGGAACGATCCAGGGACACGCTGTTAAGTAGCTAACGTTAACTGTAGTTAACCAATGTCGGAAGCTTGCTGGCTGTAAGCGGCCTTGAGGATGACTACGTTGCGATTATCAAACCTGCAACTGATTGGCGAAATATGGATGTGTGAACAAACCCACATCAGAGATAATATTCGTACCCCCACCCCAAAGAACAGCAGAGGATACGTTGTTGCGGTTCTTTGAATGACGCCCGGCAAGACCTGCACATTTCTCTCAGGAGGCAGACATGTTTTCAGGTTCACTTAGTAACGTTGCCAGCCATAGCTAACTAGCTAGCTAGCAACAAAATCAACATGCATCCTAAAATACAATGCAATATCTGACTAAACAAGATACCGTGTTATAATATTGTAATAAACTACTCCAATTCGGCCTGGACATTAACAAGGATATACATGTTAATTGAAAGATGAGTTGAATTGAATTATCTTACCTTCATTTTGTAAAACTGGCTCGACAACAGTCTGCCACCGAAAAGAGAGCGGATGTCCGCCTTTCTGTCTCACATAGGCATCATATGTTATCGCGATAACACGTGGTGTTAGTTACAATGTTGCGTTTTTATCATATTAATCTTTCACCAGCATTTAAAACTGCATGCACAAATGTAATGGGAACATTCCGTTTAATACTCCTAAATGAAACATGTAATTATTTAAAAAAATGTAACTGAACCTGGTCTCTAATATCCCCATATTCCCCTCCAATGACAGTATAAACAAGGCATTCGTCTTTCTTTATTGTCAACTATAGGCCTTTCAATATGCTGTAATTCACTACATATATGATTTCATAATTTTTGTCTTTATGGAAAATTATACTTGTGCATCATCATGCATCTGTTACAATTAGTTGCTGTATTCAAGGGTAGGCCTACTTGAGATTTCACCACACTTCAGTGCCAGAAACATGGGAGGGAAAGGTAGATTTATGGAGTAATGGGGTGGAAGAGCCAAGATTGAGTGAAATGCTAAGGAAATATTCAGGGGATGTAGTATTTAACTATGCATTTCATTTCATTTCCTTAGGAAGACGAGAATAATGGGTAGAATTTAGACATTCCCTTTCCCTGGTCCACACTCCAGTCTAGTTGGTGGCGGCAATGCGCCCCAAAGTTGGTTGCCAACTGCCATATAAAATCCACAGAAGAAGAAGAAGAAGAATTACAGCGAATTAAATTGTAGACCAGTTAGCCAAAAGAGCTTTGAAACCTGATATAATTGATATTAATGTTCCACTGGGTAGAGGTCAGGCCAAGTGTATGATCAGAGTCATTTTGATAGATGTGTGGCAGAAGAGATGGGACTCTGAGCCCAAGTGCCGGCATTTATATGCCCTGCAAAGAAAGGTCGGTGGACCAATATTCAATGGTCAGATTAGGAAGGAAGAGGTGGTGTTTGCTCGATTGCTCTTCGGACATTGTCCATTGAACTTGTCATTACATCTGGTTGGCAAGCATGTGAATGGTTTGTGTCTGGACTGTATGATCCATGAAACGGTGGAGCGTGCGTTATTATATTGTGGTAAGTATGTTGAGGAGAGGAAAAGATCGAAGTGTAGGGTCATTGAGGTTGGACGGGGTTGGACGGGTTGGAAGGGATTTTGGGGATGTGGGAGGGTCTATAAGAAGTTAGTAGAGCTATTTTTTATTTTCTCAGAAGTACTGAGTTAGGTAGGAGGATTTAGAAATGTTGTAAACCGTAATAGACTACACACTCCAGCACTGTAGGTTGCAGCACGCAACGTTGGCTTGCGGACCACCATTATATACCGTCTGTGAACTGATTGACCCCCCATCTATCTTCAGAGCTCGTGCTGCTAGGTGGCCTAAACTGGGACTTGCTTAACACCCCAGCCACCCTACAATCTAAGCTTGATACCCTCAATCTCACACAAATTATCGATGAACCTAACAGGTACCACCCCAAAGCCGTAAACACGGGCACCCTCATAGATATCATCCTAACCAACTTGCCCTCTTGACTGTACAGTATGTTTGTTTTACTCCATGTGTAACTCTGTGTTGTTGTATGTGTCGAACTGCTTTGCTTTATCTTGGCCAGGTTGCAATTGTAAATGAGAACTTGTTCTCAACTTGCCTACCTGGTAGGTGAAAAAAAGAAGAGAGTAATTGGGTGAAGGCCACGGTGGGGAGGATCACGGAAAATAAAATAAAGAAGGAAGTGGAACATATTATGAATAAAGGTGGAGTGGGGGATTGCACAGGCCTTCGGAAAGATCTGGTGAACGAGAAGATGATGAAAAAAAAAGGAGAGACATTGAATATTTATTGAGTGAATATGGAATAGAGGATCGCACAGAACTTTTTGAAGAGCTTGAGGAGGAAATGGAACAGGACGAGAGTGAGGATTAATTAAATGTAGTGGCAGGTGCTTTGATGACTGCTGAGAAGAAGTTGAGTGTAGAGGAAAGTAGTGAGGTGAGGAAGGTGGGCGTCAAATGCAAAAACAGGGATACAAGCTCCAATAGTTGAGAGATTAAATTTGTTGAGAGTGAGGGTGAACTATCTGCGGTGAGGATCACCAATTTCGGGCCTCGTCCTAAAGATTATTTTGGTCCAGTGGGAGTGAGACTTGTAGAGAGAATGGAGTTTTGCTGTGTGGTTGATCCATATGTGGTATCAGGTTGGGTGGAGGAGAGGTTGGGGACTGTTGAGATGGAGAAGGTAACTTGGAGTGGACTCGTGATTATTTATTGTATTTCCTCCGCCCAGAGGGCGCTCTGGTTTACGAGATTAGGGGCAATAATTTTGACGTGCTTTGCTCTCTATGACAGGGCGCCTTTGAAAGGAATGATAACGGGGGTGGAAGATTCCCAGTGTCTGTGACGCCTGCCGCTTGATGAAACATGGGTCTGTTGGGGAAAAGGAGAAGACATTATCTGTCATGCTGAGTTTTGATGCAGTTGTTACCAGATAAGGTAAAAGTAGGAAGTGTCAGTTATCCATTGAGAGTTTATGTTCTGAAAATATTACAGTGTTTATCAGCATATTGCAACAGATGCCTAGATGTGAGAAGTGTGCAGGAGGGCATGAGACAAAGGAATGTGTAGTATCGGTGTAGAAAGTTCTGTGTGTTAGTTGTGGGGGTGATCATGGGACTGGAGATACGAAGTATCCGGTGAGAGAAAGGCAGATTGAGAGTAGTACAGAAAGTGTTGAATACTGAAGCAGTGAAGAGAGTGATAGAGAAGGATGGGTATAGTTTGAGGGATCCTGAGAGGATTCCCGTGGGTAGGCAGAGGTCGAGAGAGTGATGGGAAGAATGTGCGCTTCAGTAAGGTGGGCTTTTTAGCATTTATAGCCATGGTTGTACTGCAGAAATGAATCGAAAGTCACAGAAAATATAGTTTGTAGTGGTAGCGGCAGAGAGGTACTTGGGATTGCGAGAATTTACTGCAGAGCAGCTAGAGGCGGTGTTGAGTGGTAGTGATATGTCCTCTCAGACCGTTGGTCTGGAGTAGGAATAGATAGGGTTAAATAGTGGAATGAGTGGTGTTTTTTTTTAGAGAGGGCTAATAGGTGGTAGGGTAATTTTCCTTTTTCCCAATTTTGCATTATTATTTCCAGTAATGTAATGTATGTAGACCATGAATGGCATCACACACCAGTGCAGTAGGTGGCGGTGTATGCAACTAGAAGTTCGATGCGATCCGACAACCAAATCCCAAGAAGAAGATGACGAAGAACAAGAACAATAATTACAGCGCTTTTGCACTTTGTTGAGAGCGGAGTTGTACGACAAGCTTGCATTGGGATATACTGGTGATTTAAAATGCGTTTGAATTTGGATGCATTTTGTATACAGCTACGTGTTTCAAATTATGGTAAATATCGTCTAGCGGTCCACAGCTGATTTGATAGTCGACTGCTTTATCTCAATAGTGACTGCGGAGTCCTATCTATTACTAGAACAAGTCGAGACATGACTAATCCTATGTTTTGGGACCAACTGCAAGCTGGAAGCTCCGAGGTGGACTGGTGTGAAGGCAATTACCTTATTTACCCTAGCATTGCAGAGTTTTATAACACGGTTAGTCATTTATCTTTATGCCAATATTGTAATCTGTTTTGTGACAGCCATTGTTTAGTGTCTTTGTGTCAATATTTGCTAATCCTTACTTTTCTGCATGGCACTGCTTCCCGTTATTTACTGTATTGTGATTTCGTTTGAATGTTACTACCCCAGATTGGTAGTCGACACATCCTCACTTTTCAACAGTTGGATTTTTAGGACATAGAAAGGGGTAAAGAACACACAGGCGCAATGGCACCTCCTCTGTTTCAACAGCTGTCAGCTACCATCAATGCTGAGTTGTTTGTTTGTTTTTGCCTATCAAGAAGACATCTTGGTATTTAGATGAAACATTTTCATATTGTTCAGTAGGCCTACCTCTTGTATTCGTATACGTGTTCCTAAAGATTCAGAAGTTCTGTTGCAATACAGAGTGAAATTAATGGATGTGTATTGTATTTATATCAAGCATATCACATGCTTGGTAACTTTTAGGCTACAATTCTGCTCACATTTTCATTCCCTTCATTTTTTTCCCCCTCATTTCAGATCAGCAACATCTTGTTTTTTGTTTTACCGCCTATATTAATGTGCTTGTTCCGCCAGTATGCAACACATTTCAACAGTGGAATATATCTCATTTGGATTCTACTGGTTGTGATTGGTAAGTTGTTTTGACAAAGCATGATGATTCCTTCATATACTTTGACTTGTGTGTGTGTGTGTGTGTGTGTGGTCTGAACGTCATCTTATTTTAAGGGCACTCATACTTATAGGTTTAGGTCTGAAAAAAGGTAGTCTGAATATATAGAACACATCCCACACGTTTTCCTTTAATGGAAGACTTAAGGATGGCCATGTCACTAAAATGGCCATGTCTAGGTGTATGATGACACCAACCAAACATTGCTATCACAGTTAGTGCATTCGGAAAGTATTCAGACCCCTTGACTTTTTCCACATTTTGTTACACCCTTATTCTAAAATTGATTAAATAGTTTTTTTCTCATCACTTTACACACAATATCCCATAATGACAAACCAAAAACAGGTTTTCAGAACATTTAGCAAATGTTTAAAAAAAATCTACTTCACATTTACATAAGTACAGCCTCAGGTCTTCTTGGGTATGGCACTACAGCTTGGCTCACCTGTATTTGGGGAGTTTAATCACATTCTTCTCTGCAGATCCTCAAGCTCTGTCAGGTTGGTTGGGGAGCGTCACTGCACAGCTATTTTAGATCGGGTTCATGTCCGGGCTCTGGCTGGGCCACTCAAGGACATTCAGAGACTTGTCCTGACGCCAATCCTGCATTGTCTTGGCTGTGTACTTAGGGCCGTTGTCCTCTTAGATGGTGAACCTTCACCCCAGTCTGAGGTCCTGAGTGCTCTGGAGCAGGTTTTCATCAAGAATCTCTCTGTACTTTGCTCCGTTCATCTTTCCCTCGATCCTGACTAGTCTCCCAGTCTCTGCTGCTGAAAAACATCCCACAGCATGCTGCTGCCACCACCATGCTTCAACATAGGGATGGTGCCAGGTTTTCTCCAGGATGTGGGGCTTGGCATTCAGGCCAAAGAGTTCAATCTTGGTTTCATCAGACCAGAAAAAATCTTGTTTCTCATGGTCTGAATCCTTTAGGTGCCTTTCTGCAAACTCCAAGTGTGCTGTCGTGCCTTACTGAGGTTTGGCTTCTGTCTGGCCACTCTACAATAAAATACCTGATTGGTGGAAGTGCTGCAGAGATGGTTGTTCTTCTGGAAGGTTTTCCCATCTCTACAGATGAACTCTGGAGCGATGTCAGAGTGACCATCAGGTTTTTGAAAACCTCCCTGACCAATGCCCTTCTCCCCCTATTGCTCAGTTTGGCCAGGTGGCCTGCTCTGGGAAGCGTCTTGGTGATTCCAAACTTCTTCTTTTTTTTTTCTCTTTTTTTTTAAATGACTTTTTTTCTCCCTAATTTTCATGTTATCCAATTGGTAGTTACAGTCTTATCTCATCGCTGCAACTCCCGTACGGACTCGGGAGAGTTGAAGGTTGAGAGCTGTGCGTCCCCCGAAACACAACCCAGCCAAGCCGCAATGCTTCTTGACACAACAGCCGCTTAACCCGGTAGCCAGCCGCACCAATGTGTCGGAGGAAATACCGTACACCTGGCGACCATGTCAGCGTGCACTGCGCCCGGCCCGCCACAGGAGTCGCTAGAGCGAGATGGGACAAGAACATCCCTCCCCTAACCCGGACGACGCTGGGGCAATTGTGCGCTGCCCCATAGGTCCTCCGGTCGCGGCCGGCTATGACAGAGCCTGGACTCGAACCAGGATCTCTAGTGGCACAGCTAGCACTGCCTTAAACCACTGCACCACTCGGGAAGCAATTTCTTCCATTTAAGAATGATGGAGGCCACTGTTTTCTTGGAGACCTTCAATGCTGATAATTTATTTGGTACCCTTCTCCAGATCTGTGCCTCGACACAATCCTGTCTCTGAGCTCTACGGACAATTCCTTCAACCTTGTGGCTTGGTTTTTGCTCTGACATGCACTGTCATCTGTGGGATATTATGTAGACAGGTGTGGGCCTTTCCAAATCTTGTCCAATCAATTGAATTTACCACAGGTTGACTCAATCAACTTGTAAGGATGATCAATGGAAACAGGATGCAGCTGAGCTCAATTTTGAGTCTCATAGCAAAGGGTCTGAATACTTATGTAAATAAGGTATTTCTGTTTTTTATTTTCAAAAGTTTCTGAACCGGTTTTTGCTTTGTCATTAACTTCTTGGTGACAGGGGGCAGTATTTTTCACGTCCGGATGAAATGCATGCCCAAATTCAACTGCCGAACAACAACAAGGAGGAATTTGGACATTATCGAACAAAACAAACATCTATTGTGGAACTGGGATTCCTGGGAGTACATTCTGATGAAGATCATCAATGGTAAGTGAGTATTTATAATGCTATTTCTGACTTCTGTTGACTTCAACATGGCAGATATCTCTTTGGGTTGATTTGTCGTCTGAGCGCTGTACTGTAGGTTTTTTGAAATCTGACACAGAGGTTGCATTAAGGAGAAGTGGATCTAAAATTCCATGTATAACACTTGTATTTTCATCAACATTTATGATGACTATTTCTGTAAATTGATGTGGCTATGCAAAATCACTGGATGTTTTTGGAACAAGTGAACGTAACGCTCCAATGTACACTCAGATTTTTGGATATAAATATGAACTTTACCGAACAAAACACATGTATTGTGTAACATGAAGTCCTATGAGTGTCATCTGATGATCATCAAAGGTTAGTGATTAATTTTCTCTCTTTCTGCTTTTTGTGACTCCTCTCTCTGGCTGGAAAAATGGCTGTGTTTTTCTGTGATTTGGCTATGACCAAACATAATCGTTTGGTTTGCTTTCGTCGTAAAGCCATTTTGAAATCGCACACTTGTGGCTGGATTTACAACAAGTGCATCTTTAAAATGGTGTAAATTACATATATGTTTTGAGGAATTGTAATTATGGGATTTCTGTTTTGAATTTGGCGCCCTGCAGTTTCATTGGCTGTTGACGAGGTGAGACGCTACCGTCCCACATACCCTAGAGGTTAAAGAAAAAAATAAGCAAACACGTTTGGTGTTCGTCAAAAGGCATGTGGGAGACTCCCCAAACATATGGAAGAAGCCTAACCCTGGTCAGATGAGACTAAAATGTAGCTATTTGGCCATCAAGGAAAACGCTATGTCTGGCCAAACCAACACCTCCCATCACCCTGAGAACACCATCCTCACAGTGAAGCATGGTGGTGCCAGCATCAAACTGTGGGGATGTTTTTCATCGGCAGGGACCGGGAAACTGGTCAGAATTGAAGGCAGGAATGATGGATGGTGCTAAATACAGGGGAATTCTTGAGGGAAACCTGTTTCAGTTTTCCAGAGATTTGAGACTGGGACAATCAACCTAAGCATACTGCTAAAGCAACGCTCAAGTGGTTTAAGGGGAAATATTTAAATATCTTGGAATGGCCTAGTCAAAGCCCAGACCTCAATCCAATTGAGGATCTGTGGTATGACTTAAAGATTGCTGTACACCAGTGGAACCCATCCAACTTGAAGGAGCTGGAGCATTTTTCCCTTGAAGAATGGGCAAAAATCCCAGTGGCTAGATGTGCCAAGCTTATAGACACCCCAAGAGACTTGCAGCTGTAATTGCTGCAAAAGGTGGACCTACAAAGTATTGACTTTGGGGTGTGAATAGTTATGCACGCTCAAGTTGTTTTTTGTCTTATTTCTTGTTTGTTACACAATAAAAAAAAATATATTTTGCATCTTCAAAGTGGTAGTCATATTGTGTAAATCAAATTATACAAATCCCCCCCAAAATCAATTTTAATTCCAGGTTGTAAGTCAACAAAATTGGAAAAATGCTAAGGGGGTGAATACTTATGCAAGCCACTGTAATTGCAAAAGGGTTTTCTAATTATCAATTAGCCTTTTTAAAATAATAAACTTGGATTAGCTAACACAACGTGCCATTGGAATGGTTGATGGTGATGGTTGCTGATAATGGGCCCCTGTACGGCTATGTAGATATTTCATAAAAAAATCTGCCCTTTCCAGCTACAATAGTCATTTACAACATTAACAATGTCGACACTGTATTTCTGCTGAGTTTGATATTTTAATGTACAAAAAAAATTGTTTTTCAAAAACCGAGGACATTTCTAAGTGACCCCAAACTTTTAAACGTGTGTGTGTGTGTGTGTGTGTGTGCGCGCGCGCGCGTCTACACTACCGGTCAAAAGTATTAGAACACCTTCTCATTCCAAAGGTTTTTATTTTTACTATTTTCTACATTGTAGAATAATAGTGGAGACATCAACTATGAAATAACACATGTGGAATCATGTAGTAACCAACAAAGTGTTAACCTCTCTAGGGGGTGTGGTTTTTGGCCAACATCCAGTGAAGTTGCAGAGCACCAAATTCAAAAACAGAAATACTCATTATAAAAATTCATAAAACATACAAGTGTTCTACATCGGTTTAAAGATGAACTTCTTGTTGGATGTCAGATTTCTTAAAGGCTTTACGGCGAAAGCATACCATGCGATTATCTGAGAACAGCGCCCAGCAGACAAATCATTAAACAGTTACCAGCCAAGTAGAGGAGTTACACAAGTCAGAAATAGTGATACAATGAATCACTTACCTTTGATGATCTTCACATGGTTGCACTCACAAGACTCATTTATTCATGATCGTTTTGTTCGATAAAGTCCCTCATTGTATCCAAAAACCTCCGTTTTGTTTGTGCGCTTTGTTCAGTAATCCACAGGCTCAATGGCAGTCACAACAGACCGACACAAAATCCGAAAAGTATCAGTAAAGTTCGTAGAGACATGTCAAACAATGTTTATAATCAATCCTCAGGTTGTTTTTAGTCATAATAATCAATAATATTTCAACCGGACAAAAGCTTTGTCAATATAAAAGGAAAACAAGAAAGGCGTGCTCTCGGTTGCGCGCATGAAAAACCTCTGGGACACTGAATGGTCCACTCATTCAGAGTGGTCTTACTCCCTCAATTTTCAGAATACAAGCCTGAAACAATTTATAAAGACTGTTGACATCTAGTGGAAGCCATATGAAGTGCAATTTGAGTCCTAAGTCAATGCATACTGTAATGGCATTTAATAGAGAACTACAACAACAACAAAAATCCCACTTCCTGGATGGATTTTTCTCAGGTTTTCGCCTGCCATATCAGTTCTGTTATACTCAGACATTATTTTATCAGTTTTGGAAACTTCAGAGTGTTTTCTATCCAAATCTATCAATTATATGCATATCCTAGCTTTTGGGCCTGAGTAGCAGGCTGTTTACTTTGGGCACGCTTTTCATCCAGAAATGATAAGTGCCCCCTACCCTAATTAAGTTAAACAAATCAAAATATATTTTATATTTGAGATTCTTCAAATAGCCACCCTTTGCCTTGATGACAACTTTGAACACTCTTGGCATTCTCTCAACCAGCTTCATGAGGTAGTCGCCTGGAATGCATTTAAATTAACAGGTGTGCCTAGTTCAGTTCATTTGTGGAATTTCTTTCTTAAAGATATACTTCTCCTTAATGCAACCACTGTGTCAGATTTCAAAAAAGCTTTACCACGAAACCAAACCATGGAATAATCAGAGTACAGCGCTCTGAGACCAAAACAAGCCATACAAATACCCACCATGTTGTGGAGTCAACAGAAGTCAGAAATAGCATTAAGTATTAATTTACCTTTTGATCTTCACTTCATCAGAATGGAATCCCAGTTCCACAATAAATGTTTGTTTTGTTCAATAAAGTCAATTTATGTCCAAATACCTCCTTTTTGTTTGCGCGTTTAGTTCACAAATCCAAATTCACAAGGTGCGAGAACTAGGTCCAGACAAAGTCAAACAGTTCCATTACAGTTCGTAGAAACATGCCAAACGATGGATAGAATCAATCTTTATGGTGTTTTTATCATAAATCTTCAATAATATTCCAACCGGACAATTCCTTTGTCTTTAGAAATGAAAGGGAATGCAGCTCGCTCTCACAGCCACGTGCGTGATTTAGCTCATGGCATTCTGTCAGACCCCTTAGTCGAACAGCTCTTATTCGCTCCCTCTTCACAGTTGAAGCCTGAAACAAGGTTCTAAAGACTGACATCTAGTGGAAGCCTTAGGAAGTGCAATCAGACCACATTTTACACCGTATATTGGATTGGCAAAGACTTAAACCTACAAACCTCAGATTTCCCACTTCCTGGTTAGATTGTTTCTCAGGTTTTTGCCTGCCATATGAGTTATGTTATACTCACAGACATCATTCAAACAGTTTTAGAAACTTCAGAGTGTTTTATATCCCAATCTACTAATAATATGCATATCCTGCCTGAGTAGGAGGCAGTTTACTCTGGGCACCTTATCCAAGCTACTCAATACTGCCCCCCTGTTAACAATAAGTTTGGAGTGGTTGAAAAACTTGTTTTAATTACTCCTAACTAAGTTTATGTAAACTTCCGACTTCAAGTGTGTGTGTGTGTATGTTATTTATTTTACCCATATACCAATGGGTTCCCTTCTTTGCAAGGCGTTGGAAATCTCCCTGTTTTTTTGTTGAATCTGTGTTTGAAGTTCACTGCTCAACTGAGAGACCTTACAATTATCTGTATGTGTGGGGTACAGGTAGGTAGGCATTCAATGTCAAGCACTATTATTGCACACAGGCCATGTAACTTATTAAGCAAATGTTTGCTCCTCAGCTTATTTAGGCTTGCCATAAGAAAGGGGTTGAATAATTTTTGACTCAACGTTTCAGCTTTTAATTTATTTATTTGTAAAAATGTCTAAACATCATTCCACTTTCACATTATGGGGTATTGTGTGTAGGCCAGTGAAACAAAATCTCAATTTTAATCCATTTTCAGGCTGTAACACAACACAATGTGGAGAAAGTGAAAGGGTGTGAATAGTTTAAGAGTTCAACTGATATTCCTCTGGTTTTGCATTCAGCCCCGATGTTTGGTCTCTGCGAAGCCTACACTGCAGATTATTGTACAGGCTGTGGGGTTGCCTAAATTTACAGCAACATATTCCAAACAACATATTCCAAACAACATATTCAACTGTATCCTGATCTGCAAGTCTGCAGTCTAAAATGGATGACTATAAAGACCGTAAAATAGATTCCAGAGTTAATAGCATACTGCATTACATGCCTAGTGAGACAGCAGCTGCACTGTGGCCAATTCGCATAACTTCTGCCTCTTCTTACAGTTTCTAGAGCTGAGTTCACCTCTGACCTGAGTTGGAACACAGAGCTGGAATCTAATCTAGAGTTGTATGCCTGGTCTCCTGGCTACTTCCTCTGTCTAGCTAGGCCCTACCCAGAGTGTCTGGATGCAGTGAACACTAAGAGGATGTTTCCCAATTCTGGTCCTGTTGACCTGAAGGGCAAAAACAAAAATGTGCCCCCTATTTAGTCCCCAGGACCAGAATTGAGAAACACATCCTCTGTTCACTGCATGCAGTTCTGAAGGGACTGGATAAGTCAAGCAGTGTGGCAATGGCTCCAGCTTGGTGAAAGAGATTGGACACCACAACACAAATAATCTTTAGTTATTAATTTATTCCACTGTAGCCTAAGAACACGTTTCGCCGCAGCCATCCTCTGAGATGGCCCCACCTTGCCTTCCCATGGACAAAATATAGATTTTGCCACATTGTTCACACCTGTGTGGTTCCATCGGATCTGGGGAGGTTAGAGTTTAGGTGGGGGAAGGGCTAGGGGTTGATGTCTGTAGGGAGATAATTGTGTTTCAGGTGAACTCTCCCTCTGTTTTCAATTGACTTCTGAGAGGATGTGTGAAATTGTGTTTCAAAACATCCTGCCGCTAATCAGATAAGTTTGATTTCTGCAAGAGGGTGATATTTCCTTGTTTTGAAAGAACCAAGACCACAATTTGATAAGGGAACATTTTTGGAAAATTATCACAAAGTAATAATATAAAAGTGAATAAAATTAGTCTGGGGGAGTTGAGGAGGAGCTCTGTGTGCCTGCAAATCCTGTGCATCTGAAATGGTACCCTATTCCAGAGTCACTGCTTTTGACCAGAGTTAAAGCAATTTCATTCATAGTCCAAATAAAACACCACCTGTGGACTACCAGTAACACCTGTTGTCAATAGCCCCACAAATGATCAGATGTCTTATTATGCCTATTAAAAGGCAGTGTTGGTTTTGTATAGTATGTAACTCTGGTGTGTGTCTCCCTTGCCTCAGGTATTGGCTCCACATACTTCCATGCCACCCTCAGTTTCCTGGGTCAGATGCTGGATGAGTTGTCCATCCTGTGGGTGCTCATGTGTGCCATCGGCATGTGGTTCCCCAAGAGATATCTGCCCAAGATGTTCAGGAATGACAGGTGAGTCAACAGTTTGCCTTGTCTCACTGCTCAATTCACGCCCTTCACCTTGGCCATTGCGCTTCGATGTTTGCAGATATGAAGGGTCTGTGCAGACTCTAGCCTTTTTGGGGACTGGTTGGTTTCTGTTCCATTAAACTACATGATATCAAATAAAATGTTATTTGTCACATGCTTCGTAAACTGTGATATGCTGATATGCTAAACAGTGATACATACGTACGTACGTTAAACATACATGCATACACTTGTGTGTCCTTTTGAAATTATCTGGATTTCTGCATAAATTAGTCATTAAATGATATCTTCATATTCGTAAAGATTTACATTTACATAATTTAAACATTTGCAGTGTAGGTTTGAAAAAGTATGTGAACCCCAAGGCTAATTAATGACTTCTCCAAAAGCTAATTGGAGTCAACTAACCTGGAGTGTAGTCATTGAGGTGAGATTGGAGAAGTTGGTTAGAGCTGCCCTGTCCTATAAAAACACTCACAAAATGTGAGTTTGCTATTCACAAGAAGCATTGCCTGATGTGAACCATGCCTCGAACATAAGAGTTCTCAGAAGACCCAAGATTAGTTGTCGACTTGCATAAAGCTGGAAAGGGTTACAAAAGTATCTCTAAAAGCCTTGATTGTCTATAAATGGAGAAAGTTTAGCAGTGTTACTCTCCCTATGAGTGGCCGTCCTGCAACGATGACTGCAAGAGCACAGCGCATAATGCTCAATGAGGTTAAGAAGAATCTTAGTGTCAGCTATCTCTGGAGCATGCTAACATCTCTGTTGACGAGTCCACGATACGTAAAACAAGAATCGTGTTCATGGAAGGACACCACGGAAGAAGCCACTGCTGTCCAAAAAAAGTTTGCAAAAGAGCATCTGGATGTTCCACAGCGCTACTGGCAAAATATTCTGTGGACAGATGAAACTAAAGTTGAGCTGTTTGGAAGGAACACAACACTATGTGTAGAGAAAAAGGCACAGGACACCTTCATCAACCTCATCCCAACTTTCCGCAATATTAAGCTGATCCACGCTCCAAAAAAAACAAAAAAAAGCAACCTTCCGGATGAAACACTTATTTTTATTATTATTTATCTTTATTTAACTAGGCAAGTCAGTTAAGAACAAATTCTTATTTTCAATGACGGCCTAGGAACAGTGGGTTAACTGCCTTGTTCAGGGGCAGAACGACAGATTTGTACCTTGTCAGCTCGGGGATTTGAACTTGCAACCTTCCGGTTACTAGTCCAACGCTCTAACCACTAGGCGTACTTACTTCCGGTGCCGACAGAGATGGCCGCCTCGCTTTGTGTTCCTAGGAAACTATGCAGTATTTAAAAAAAAAATAAAAAAAAACATGTACGTGTTATTTCTTACATTGGTACCCCAGGTAATCTTAGGTTTCATTACATACAGTCGGGAGGAACTACTGAATATAAGAGCAACGTCAACTCACCATCATTACGACCAGGAATATGACTTTCCCGAAGCGGATCCTGTGTTCTGCCCTCCACCCAGGACAATGGATTGGATCCCAGCCGACGACCCAAAACAACGACGTCGTAAAAGAGGCAAACGAAGCGGTCTTCTGGTCAGGCTCCGGAGACGGGCACATCGCTCACCGCTCCCTAGCATACTACTAGCATACTAATGTCCAGTCTCTTGACAACAAGGTTGATGAAATCTGAGCAAGGGTAGCATTCCAGAGAGACATCAGAGACTGTAATATTCTTTGCTTCACGGCAACATGGCTCACTCGAGAGACGCTAATGGAGTCGGTGCAGCCAGCTGGTTTCTTCACGCATCGCGCCGACAGAAACTACCATCTTTCTGGTAAGAATAGGGGCGGGGCCTTATGCCTTATGATTAACGAGACATGGTGTGATCATAACAACATACTCGTCCTTCTGTTCACCTGACTTAGAATTCCTCACAATCAAATGTCGACCGCATTATCTACCAAGGGAATTCTCTTCGTATATATTCCCCCCCAAGCAGACATATCGATGGCCCTGAACTAACTTTATTTGACTTTATGTAAACTGGAAACCACATCCTGAGGCTGCATACATTGTAGCTGGGGATTTTAACAAGACTCCCTAAACTGTATCAGCATATTGATTGTGCTACCAGGGCTGGTAAAACCATGGATCATTGCTATTCTAACTTCCGCAACGCATATAAGGCCCTCCCCCGCCCTCCTTTCGGAAAAGCTGACCACGACTCCATTTTGTTGCTTCCAGCCTATAGACAGAAACTAAAACAAGAAGCTCCCACGCTCAGGTCTGTTCAACGCTGGTCCGACCAATCTGATTCCACGCTTCAAGACCGCTTCGATCACGTGGATTGGGATATGTTCCGCATTGCGTCAAACAACAACATTGATGAATATGCAGATTCGGTGAGCGGGTTCATTAGAAAGTGCATTGACGATGTCGTACCCATAGTAACGATTAAAACAACTCCAAACCAGAAACTGTGGATTGATGGCAGCATTCGCGTGAAACTGAAAGCGCGAACCACTGCTTTTAACCAGGGCAAGGTGACCGGAAACATGACCAAATACAAACAGTGTAGCTATTCCCTCCAAGGCAATCAAACAAGCTAAGTGTCAGTATAGCGACAAAGTAGAGTCGCAATTCAACGGCTCAGACACGAGGTATGTGGCAGGGTCTACAGTCAATCACGGATTACAAAAAGAAAACCAGCCCCGTCGCAGACCAGGATGTCTTGCTCCCAGACAGACTAAATAACTTTTTTGCCCACTTTGAGGACAATACAGTGCCACTGACGCGGCCCGCTACCCAAACCGGCGGACTCTCCTTCACTGCAGCCGACGTGAGAAACATTTTAAACGTGTTAACCCTCGCAGGGCTGCAGGCCCAGACGGCATCCCCAGCCGCATCCTCAGAGCATGCGCAGACCAGCTGGCTGGTGTGTTTACGGACATATTCAATCAATCCTTGTACCAGTCTGCTGTTCCCACATGCTTCAAGAGGGCCACCATTGTCCCTGTTCCCAAGAAAGCTAAGGTAACTGAGCTAAACTACTACCGCCCCGTAGCACTCACTTCCGTCATCATAAAGTGCTTTGAGAGACTAGTCAAGGACCATATCACCTCCACCCTACCTGACACCCTAGACCCACTCCAATTTGCTTACCGCCCAAATAGGTCCACAGACGACGCAATCGCAACCATACTGCACACTGCCCTAACCCATCTGGACAAGAGGAATAGCTGTGAGAATCCTGTTCATCGACTACAGCTCAGCATTTAACACCATATTACCCTCCAAACTCGTCACCAAGCTCGAGACGCTGGGTCTCGACCCCGCCCTGTGCAACTGGGTACTGGACTTCCTGACGGGCCGCTCCCAGGTGGTGAGGGTAGGTAACAACATCTCCACCCCGCTGATCCTCAACACTGGGGCCCCACAAGGGTGCGTTCTGAGCCTTCTCTTGTACTCCCTGTTCACCCACGACTGCGTGGCCATGCACGCCTCCAACTCAATCATCAAGTTTGCGGACGACACGACAGTGGTAGGCTTGATTACCAACAACGACGAGACGGCCTACAGGGAGGAGGTGAGGGCCCTCGGAGTGTGGTGTCAGGAAAATAACCTCACACTCAACAAAACAAAGGAGATTGTGGACTTTAGGAAACAGCAGAGGGAGCACCACCTTATCCACGTCGACGGGACAGTAGTGGAGAGGGTAGTAAGTTTTAAGTTTCTCGGCGTACACATCACGGACAAACTGAATTGGTCCACCCATACAGACAGCGTCGTGAAGAAGGCGCAGCAGCGCCTCTTCAACCTCAGGAGGCTGAAGAAATTTGACTGGTCACCAAAAGCACTCACAAACTTCTACAGATGCACAATCGAGAGCATCCTGGCGGGCTGTATCACCGCCTGGTACGGCAACTGCTTCGCCCACAACCGTAAGGCTCTCCAGAGGGTAGTGAGGTCTGCACATCGCATCCCCGAGGGCAACCTACCTGCCCTCCAGGACACCTACACCACCCAATGTCACAGGAAGGCCATAAAGATCATCAAGGACAACATCCACCCGAGCCACTGCCAGTTCACCCCGCTATCATCCTGAAGGCGAGGTCAGTACAGGTGCATCAAAGCAGGGACCGAGAGACTGAAAAACAGCTTCTATCTCAAGGCCATCAGACTTAAACAGCCACCACTAACATTGAGAGGCTGCTGCCAACACACTGACTCAACTCCAGCCACTTTAATAATGGAAATTTATTTAAAAATGTATCACTAGCCACTTTAAACAATGCTACTTAATATAATGTTTACATGCCCTACATTACATACTGTATATACTGTACTCGATACCATTTACTGCATCTTGCCTATGCCGTTCTGTACCATCACTCATTCATATCTTTATTTACATATTCTTTATCCCTTTACACGTGTGTATAAGGTAGTAGTTTTGGACTTTCCTTAGTCTTACCTGGATCGTTAGTGGCACAAAAGAATACGATCAAAAATAGGATGTAGGGAATCATTGCAAATAATTTTTTTTATTGAAGTTGATGTCTCACGTGACATGTTGCATTACATCTCAAGTTGAATTACTGGCGCTAAACAACTCACCCTCACTCATCTCCACAATCAATAAGGGCTCTGAGGACATCCTCTATTCACAATGTCGCAGCTGCTCCCTTCAGGAAGAAGGCACAGAGTTCCCAAAGTGAGGACTTCTCTAGGGCTACAGTGCCTTCAGAAAGTATTGATACCCCTTGACTTATTCCACATTTTGTTGTGTTAAGGGCTGTTGGATGACTGTATTACTGCAACACCGGCAGTCACGAGTCATGACGCCAGTCAAATTCCACGTGACCCTTTATTCACTATAATTAGGCTTCTCCAAGCTCTGATGCTGCTGATGGTGATTTGTAGCCTACCAAACTTGCAAACTACCTGGTACTCAGCACTCTGTCCCTCTAATCACTCTGACATCAATGCAAATGTGATCGAAAATTGAATCAAATAATTTGAGATCCCCATTAGCTCATGCAGGCGAGAAATGAGAAATCAGAGTGATGGCCTCTAAAAAGAGGAGAATCCCATCAACTTTCTATAGGCTAGGCTTACTATATTTATTTATTTCTCAACTTTCCTAATATTAAGCACATTGCTTCACTTTTCAACAGGAGTATAGCCTACCTGGCTGGCATGAAAAAAGCGTCCTCCATTTGCTATTTAAGAGCATGTTTTGAGACCCGTGCATGATAATGGTCAATTCTAAATCAAAACAAGTTTCACACATACAGTACCAGTCAAAAGTTTGGACACTGACTCATTCCAAGACATCAAAACTATGAAATAACACGTATGGTATCATGTAGTAACCAAAAAAGTCTTAAACAAATCAAAATATATTCTTCAAAGTAGCCACCATTTGCCTTGATGACAGCATTGCAAAGTCTTGGCATTCTCTCAACCAGCTTCATGAGGTAATCACCTGGAGAGCATTTCAATTAACAGGTGTGTCTTGTTAAAAGTTAATTTGTGGAATTTCTTTCCCTCATGAGTTTGAGTCAATCAGTTGTGTTGTGACAAGGTACACAATACAGAATATAGCCTTATTTGATAAAATACCATATTATGGAAAGAACAGCTCAAATAAGTGAAGAGAAACAAAAGTCCATTACTTCGACTGACCTTCATGTCATAATCTGGAAAATTTCAAGAACTTTGAAAGTTTCTTCAAGTGCAGTCGTAAAAACCATCTAGCGCTATGATGAAACTGGCTCTCATGAGGACCACCACCCAGAGTTGTCTATGCTGCAGAGGATAAGTTCATTAGAGTTAACTGCACCTCAGATTGCAGCCAAATAAATGCTTCAGAGTTCAAGTAAGACACATCTCAACATCAACTGTTTAGAGGAGACTGTGTGAATCAGGCCTTCATGGTCGAATTGCTGCATAGAAACCACTGCTAAAGGACACCAATAATAAGAAGAGACTTGCTTGTGCCAAGAAACACGAGCAATGGACATGACCGGTGTAAATCTGTCATTTGGTCTGTGTCCAAATTTGAGATTTTTGGTTCCAACCGCCGTGTCTTTGTGAGACGCAGAATAGATAAACAGATGATCTCTGCATGTGTAGTTCCCACCGTGAAGCATGGAGGAGAAGGTGTAGGGGGTGCTTTGCTGATGACACTGTCTGATTTATTTAGAATTCAAGGCACACTTAACCAGCATTGCTACCACAGAATCCTGCAGCAATATGCCATCCCATCTGGTTTGCGCTTAGTGGGACTATCATTTGTTTTACAACGCAACAATGACACAAAACATACCTCTATTTGACCAAGAAGGAGAGAGATTGATTGAGTGCTGCATCAGATGACCTGGCCTCCACAATCACCCGACCTCAACCCAATTGGGTTGAGCAGCCAACAAGTGCTCAGCGTATGTGGGAACTCCTTCAAGACTGTTGGAAAAGCATTCCTCATGAAGCTGGTTTACTGAATGACAACAGTGCAAAGCTGTCATCAAGGCAAATAAATGGTGGCTACTTTAAAGAGTCGTCTATTTTTTTTAAAGTTAACACTTTTTTGGTTACTACATGATTCCATATGATTTATTTCATAATTTGATGTCTTCACTATTATTCTACGATGTAGAAAATAGTGAAAATAAACACCCTAAAATCAGTAGGTGTGTCAACTTTTTACTGGTACGCTATAAATAAAAAATGTAAACTATATAATGTTGTGGATCAGTCCTCAGTTTTCTACTATCACAGCCATTAAACGTTGTAACTGTTTTAACAACACCATTGGCCTCATGGTGAAATCACTGAGTGCGTTCCTTCCTCTCTGGCAACTGAGTTAGGAAGGACGCCTGTATCTTTGTAGTGACTGGGTGCATTGATACACAATCCAAAGTGAAATTAGTAACTTCACCATGCTCAAAAGGATAGTCAATATTCAAAAATGTATTATTTTTACCCATCTACCAATAGGTGCCAGAAGCATACCACCCTAAATCCCACTTTTATCTGAAGCTAAGCAGGGTTGGTCCTGGTCTGTCTCTGGGTGGCAGACTAGATGTTGCTGGAAGTGGTGTTGGAGGGCCAGTATGAGGCACTCTTTCCTCTGGTCTAAAAAAAACAAAAAAAAACACTTAGGGGTGTTTAACCTCGGTGGCCTGGCTAAATTCCCAATATCACCATGGCCACCTAATCGTTCCCAGCTTCCAATTGGCTCATTCATCCCCCCCTTCCTCTCCCCTGTAATCTTTCATTGCTGTAAATGAGAACGTGTTCTCAGTCAACTTACCTGGTAAAATAAGGGTTAAATGAATGCAAATAACGACGCATTGATAAACCTCTCTGGACTTTGTGGTTGAAACTGCGTTTGAAATTCACTGATGTTGAATACTTGACTAATGACATTTCAGCTTTTCAGTTGTAATTAATTTATAAAAAATTCTAATAGCATAATTCCACTTTGACATTATGGGGTGTGTGTAGGCCAGTGACAATCTGAATTTTATCCATTTTAAATTCAGGCTGTAACACAACAAAATGTGGAAAAAGTCCAGGAGTGTGAGTACTTTCTGAAGGCACTGTTTGTCCTTCTTTGTAACCAAAGCCATCACATCTCTGAAATCCAGCCTGGTCTGGGCTTGCACTTTACTGAACTTTTTGGACCTACCATTGCACACTGCATTTTGATCCAGTGCATTTGGATTGATGTGAAGTGTTTCCTGTGTTGGTGGCTTTGCACGGGTATCCTGGCTAAACTGTCCTACATCAAAATAAAGGATTTTTCAAATCTTCAGATAAATTGCATCTATTTGAATCCTCAATATACAGCTGTTTTTGTTATTTTATACTGTTTTTCTGTTTGTGCACTATACTCCCATGTCGCACTCTTCCCAGTGCTCATCACATTCTAAATAAAGCAGATGCAGCTTTGCCAGTATGTTTTGCTCTGTGGTCATATAGGTATCTTTGCCTTCTAGGTCAAGGTTCAAAGTGGTCATCGGCATCTTGTCCGGGATCACCACTGGTTTGGCCTTCGTTAAGCCCGTCATCAACTCGGTGTCTCTGATGACTCTGGGTATCCCCTGCACCGTTCTGCTCATTACTGAGCTCAAAAGGTGAGAATGATTCACTGTTTACTTCAACAGGTGAGTTATTAAGAACAAACACCAACAAATATCACATGCAATAGACTAGCTGGTACATCCTGTTGCAGAAGTGGGACCAAGTCACTATTATTTGAGTCACAAGCAAGTCTTAAGTCACAAGATCCATCTCACGTCGAGTCCCAAGTAGAACAGGTCGAGTCAATTTCCCAGCCCCCGTCCCAACAGGAGGCATTTTGCCTCTTGGTAGGCCGTCATTGTATATAAGAATTTGTTCTTAACTGACTTGCCTAGTTAAAAAAAGAAAAGTCCATGTCGTGCATTCTAAGAGCAAGTCAATTCAAGCCGAGCAAAGTTTTTTCAAGTCATGTCTGAAGTCAAGTAAAAAATCAAATCTATACATGCGATGACTTGTTCAACTAAAAATCTTTCTCTTTTTATTGAGGCTACCAGACAGCCTTTTTCATTATTTTGTCTACAACACATTTTGATTATGTAATTGTAAAATGGGAACCTTGTAGCAGTTATAAGGGCATGAAATCAGCAGAAGGCAAGACGGGTTGATGGGAAAGTGCTATATCATACAAAATATACATGGGCAATAGCCCAAAAGAAATAGCCTCTGTATCAGGCTTAACCTGTCCTATCTGAACAGACACCGGTAGAGAGCAAGACTGCAAAGCCTCCCCTTGGGAGACCAAATTGCTATATCCATACCATTTATACATGGAACAATAATTTGCATTTCACTAGCGACTCTGCCACAAAATGAGTGACAAAACATGGCCAGATAATTTCAAGTCATCAGTCTCAAGTCAAAGTCGAGTCCCGAGTCTTGAGACTCCTTGTCAAGTCTCAAGTCATCAATTTTGTGACTTTAGTCCAAGTCATGTGACTTGAGTCCACAAATCTGTCCTATTGTATGGGGCCTACAGCTAGTTGAGTTTGCTGTCCAGCTAAATTATGATTGAGAAGCCACCACAGATTAAATAATTTATGAATCCATTAAATAACAGAAGGCACATTGACATTGAGTCGTTAGTTCTCTCTGAGGGGCCTCTATGTAGAAACCAGGGTTGGTGTCAAGTCCATTCCAGGAAGAGCATTGAAATGTAATTAATTAATTGGAAAAAAAATATTCTGGATATGAATGTCAATTAATCTTCTGAATTGGAATGTAATGGATCTGAATGAAAGAATACACCCTCAAATGTAAGGATTATTTTTTATAAAAGAATTTGTGGCCTGTTGCTGAGTGAATGTGAAATAGATAGTACTCCAGGCGTCTGAATGTTTTGAAACTGTATCTAATGAGGCGCACAAGGTGTGTTTCGGTGTGTGTTCACATGCGATAGTGGACGTGTGTGGGTATGCACGCGAAAGCCGCAAAGTTGAGCCTCAGGGATAATGTCTTCCTCTCACTCGCATTGAAAATAGCGATTTGCCTCACTTTGCGGATTCTACATCAAAACCTTACCTCAATTAATATGATTTAGTGTTGGATAATATGTAAGCCTCAACAATTCCCGGTGCTTTACGAAAGTGACAAGTGTAATGTTATAGTGATGTCACAAGTTTCATGGCAAGTAAGCAACACATGAAGTGGACTCAATTTCCCAGGGAAAAGAGTTGTCATCTAGAGGCACGTTTTTATTTCTAAACTAGGCACACAATTGGTGACGGGTTGTTAAAGGACCATGGAGTTCAGTCTGCTTCTTGTTTCATGATACTGGTATCGTGACAACACTATGTTGTAGTGTAGTAATTTTCAACCAGTAATGGGCAACACTCAGTCCGTGTTAAGTACATTTCTAAATGTTTTTAGGCCAGAGTGTAGTAGCAGTTAACACACAGAAAACCATTTAGACAGAAAACAAGTTAGTCACATTTTGGAGAGTCCACATTTTTGACTATGGTTGTGTGTCACCTATTTTGCATGGTGTTACTTTGAGCCTGTTCAATAGTGTGTTGCTGTCAATGTTGAAGGAAATAACATTCTTCCAAATAGCAGCACAAAGGGCCATTCCTGTCATGTGCGCGTGTCGGTTTGTGTATATGCACCTGTGTGGAAGTGGGTGCATGATGTTTTTTCCTTTTCCTACAAGACTGACTCACTTAAAGCATTTAGCCTTGATTCATCCATTGTTCTACTTGTTTCTGATTCTTGACATAGCTCACACGGCCAGTCATTGATATTGTTGTTTTGTTTTCGTAGTTCTGCTAAATGGATGACAGTTCCTGCAGGAGACCCTTTGAAACATGGCCTGCTGCCTTCTAGTACATCACAATTGATTTTGTAACTCCGTTAACATTTCCCTCTAGTTTATCAACTGAGCCAATAGCTTAGCATCTTACCCACTCTTATTGAACTAAAACACTTAGCGCTCTCATGTCAAACGCTAAGTGCATTGTTTTTATTAACAATTTGAAGTCATTGTTCAGCAATGAAGGACTTGTCATAACTCTCCTGTGACGATCTGAGGGATCAGGTTACAGGGGGGTCCGCTCTACAGCGTGCTCTCTCTCATAGACTGGGAAGTCGACTGTTTTATGGTCGGTCATAAAATACTCTGCCCCTATGCTCTGTAGTGTTCGAGATTGGAAAGTAAACTTTGGAACACAGAGAGACCCTTGGACATCAAAAGTTTGATTAATTAAATAAATGTTTCTACTTTTGAGAATGTGGGAATGTTCGTGGACACTTAGGGGACAGTTATGACGAGTGCTTTTCATTTGGTGATCTCATGAAGGACAGGAAACACACAACTGTATCTCTTAAAGTGTACATTTCCCAGCTGTCAGGTTTACATCTAAATATTGTGAAACGTATGTGTTTAAACATGAAACTATTTGTGAAAAGATGTGATGTTAACCTTCTAAATGAGCGTATGGATTTTTATATAAAGATTAACTAGTCGATTGCCACACCCCCGTGAGCCCAGACATCACATTAGGCGTCATAGAACCTCCCCTTCTTCCACAGAGTATAAAACCCACTTCCTACAAAATATACATTAAGTAATGGAACGCCAGGATGGAGTCCCCACATTGGACTGGCTACAAATCCTAGACGTAGAATTACTAGTCTGCAGCTAGAAATTACGTAAACCTAGGACGAGAATACCCACAACCCCCAAAACATCTAATCTAAGAACATGTTACACCTGACGTATCCATTACAACAGACACTATCCAGAGCCACGGAGAAAACTACAACCACGAAGGACATTGTGACTTCTGGGGAAGTTAACCAGAGACTCTGATGAACTGACCGCGATTCCAACAGAGAAAAAAATAACGACATACGGGCATAAATATATACATTGCAATTATTCTTGAATGAGTGGCCGTTCATGTGAAAAGGATTAGCATTTCATTTAATATAATTATCAACTGTGTGTAGTGAATCCATTTTGTCTTTCCCGCTCTTTCTCAGTCCCCACCCCTTTCCTTTGTCTACCAAGCAGTCATATTAGCTTCATCAGCTAGAGACTTTTTCTTTGTATAATGTAGTAACCCAAATATCTACTGTTTGTTTGTTTGTTGTGTAATTCTGTGTGGTTAGTTAGTTATACAAAATTGGCTTAATTATTTATTTACTATCGCTGATTCATGATTTAGGCTAGGGTTCGTGCAGATATCTAAGGGGTTGCGACATTCAGTAATGAGAACTGATGAGGTAATAATTCATTAATAGAAGACTGTAATATTAAAATATCTGAAGCGTTATATTCGGAAAATTATAACTCTACATCTCAACATTTTTCTTGGTGCCCTGACTTCCTAGTGAATTAATGTTTACATGATTAGTTTAATCCCTTAATAATTAAACCTAGAGAACTCATTTGATAAGTCTTCACATTTAATGATAGTGACAGACATAACAGACTCATCTGTTATTTACGCAATACATTTCAAACCAATTTTTTTTATTTTCTTCATAATCTTGCTTAAGTGGGTGAATTTTTTTATTTATTTTTAAATCACTGTTAATGCATTATTTGTGTTCTACGTATGTTTTATCATAGAGCCCAGTTTAGAATGGCCTCATCCTGAACTAAAGGAACATATAGGATCTCTGACTATTCCTGGTTGTAACTTCGGGGAAGCACTTGAAAAGGGAACTATTTAATATATGTGGTGCATCTTGCTTTCATTCTATTATCTTTGTGTGCGTTTTTCTTTTTATACCTTGGGGTGAGAGTAGCTTCATCAGACAGACAGACAGACAGAGTATATTGAAAGCAGGTGCTTGCACACAGGTGTGGAATTATCATCTCCTCATGCTTAGTGTATAGAAATGCTGAGCAGATCCAGTTGCCCATTATTTTTGCTAGAAGAAGAGATCTCAGTGACTTTGAAATAGTTGATTGTTGGGGCACGTTTGGCTGGTGACAAAGACTGCTCAACTTGCTGATGTTTCACTATGTCACCAGATCTCAACCAAATTGAACACTTATGGGAGATTCTGGAGCGGCACCTGAGACCAGCATTTTTCACCACCATCAACAAAGCACCAAATAATGGAATTTCTCGTGAAAGGATGGTGTTGCATCCCTCCTATAGAGTTCCAGAGACTTGTAGAATCTATTCCAAGGCGCATTGAAGCTGTTCTGGCTCGTGGTGGCCCAACTCCCTATTAAAACACTGTTGTATTTCCTTTATTTTGGCAGTTACCTGTAAGTAAGAGTTTACATCGCAATGGAGATTAGTATTTTGTCTGCATATATTGATTGGTACCTGTGTCGCTAGTAGGTGGGTCGTCCACGAAATGAGTCCGTTTTGATATTTTTAGTAGAGATTGTGCACCAATATTGCATTTTAAAAGCCTATTAAATTAAATGAAGTGCCCTTTAAAATTCAATAAATCGAAATGTTTATATGAACAAGGCAACAGTAAACATGTCGTCCCCCATGACTATCCATTATATTGACCAGATGCTCAAGTCGCTCTAACAATGAAAATACATTTCTTAAAAAAATGGAAGACAGTTAGCCTGGGTACCAGGCTCTTCAGCTGGTTAAAGTGTTGGGCCAGTAACCTAAATGTTGCTGGATCGAAACCTCGAGCCGACAAGGTAAAAATCTGCCGTTCTGCCCCAGAGCAAGGCAGTTAACCCACTTCCCCGGGTGCCGAAGACGTGGATGTCGATTAAGGTAGGCCACAGCACATCTCTGATTGAGGGGTTGGGTTAAATGCGGAAGACACATTTCAGTTGACGGTATTCAGTTGTACAACTGACTAGGTATCCCCCTTTCCCTAATCCACACCCTGTACTTCGCCTCTTCCTCTCTGATGTGACTCACAAATTTCAGTTAATTACCATAGTTCCTGCCTTGTGCCAATCAGTGCAATTTTGTAAATGACAAATCTCTATGGTGAGATGCATCATTCACCAAGTTTGGTCAAAATTGGGTCAGTGCTGTTTGAGTTTGCGTGTAAGGATGGAGGGACAAAGACTTACTAAAGTACAAAAAAATCACTGACTTCTAGGAGGATTTTAACTCACTTACTCCCCAGATTTCTCGGTTTTCATAATCATTGGAAATCCCTAGTTATTTTGTTGCTTTGAAAAAGTAATTTATGAAGATTTATAATTTTATTTCATGTGATTTAGGGACTGTTAAAAAACCTGTCCCTCATTTTAAGATCAACCCTGTTCTATGAACTGAACTCTCATTTGAATAATTTTTTTATTTGAACCTTTATTTAACTAGGCAAGTCAGTTAAGAACAAAATCTTATTTTACAATGATGGTCTACCCTGGCCAAGTCCTAACCTGGATGACACTGGGCCAATTGTGCGCCGCCCTATGGGACTCCCAATCACAGCATCCTGGGATCGAACCAGGGTCTGTAGTGACCCCTCTAGCACTGAAATGCAGTGCCTTAGACTGCTGTGCCACTCAGGAGCCCAATATGGTGTTACTATTACAAAAATAAATATATCTTAACAAACAAACTTGCATTCAATTGCCCCTCCCCTGTTGCACACAACCAGCTTCCATTCCCCCTGTCACAAGGGGATTTATGGCTGATTTATGGCCTGTTACGCTCCACCCTGTTACTTTATTTGGCACTTAATACTCACTTACTATAGGCCTATTTTAACTTCTTGAGACGGGAAAACACGTTTTTATTTATTTTTTTATACATGTTATGAAGTTGAAAATGTGCACTTCATGACAATGTTAAAATCAAGTGTATTTTTTTCAACAAGTTACACTCATTTTGTGGAACGACCCCATTGTCATTTCACTACCAATAGTCCCTGTGTTTTTTTTAACATGCGTATGTCTCCTTCAAGCACAAAGTTGCATCGAAATGTGCTGATATGAGTTAATAGTTCTACCACAGTTCTTCTGACATTCTATTTCCTGACACTGTCTTTGTCCCGTCTCTTTATTTTTGCACTTCCTCTTTTACTGCTCGTTCTCTTGTGCATGCGTTTCCCCTTCTCTGTGCTTAATTAGCCAGATGTACAGACTAGAGCTGGGCGATATGAACAAAAATCCATATCGCGATAAATTGCCTGAATTGATGCGATAAATAGAACAATTTTATAGCATTAATATGCACCACAGTTTGTTTTTAAAATGTATTATCCTTTAAACTACTACTACAAGTTTTATGGTTGTAGCCATCAATTGTCCCATTAACAGTCACCCATATTAGCAAACTTCACATTTCTCTAGTACAGCCTACTTTTTGTAATGAACGATATCAGCAAAATGCCTGCGATAAGTGGTCGGTGTTGAGGATTTAATGGTTTCTCGTCCCAGTACAGACCACATGTCACGACACGGCCCATCGCCACACTTCATTTCCCCTGTCAGGCCGAGTCGCCCGTCAATGTGACATGGGACTGAGGCTCAGTTAAATACTGCTCATGCAGTGTGTGTATTTGTAAATGGCAGTACACAACTACTGTCTGACTGAATTGGAAGCATTTACCTGAGGGGAGTCTACCTGCTTGTTATTATTTTTATACCAGATTCAAAATCTGTATAGGGATTTTAGTTGACTATGGCGGCAGGTAGCCTAGTGGTTAAGAGCAACAGGCCAGTAACCGGAAAGTTGCTGGTTTGAATCCTCAAACAGACGAGGTGAAAAATCCCTTGAGCAACACACTTAACGCTAATTGCTCCTGTAAGTCGCTCTGGATAAGAGCATTTGCTAAATGGTGTTGGCTGTAGTTCTTGTCAATATAGAATTGACATTTTAACAGCAAGCCATGAAGTGTTTGTGTGTGTGTTTTCTTGCTAACATTTGAATAGTGTGTGTCACGTATATGTCTTTGTGTGGGTACTTATGCATTGCCAATATGTTATTGTGTGGTGTTTGCAGGTGTGAGAACCCACGTGTATTCAAGCTGGGGCTTATCTCTGGGTTTTGGTGGGCTCTGGCTCTCCTCTGCTGGATCAGTGACAAGATCTTCTGTGAGATGTGGTCCTCTGTCAACTTCCCCTACCTACACTGTGCTTGGTGAGCTTGAAACTGCATGAAAAGTCATTGAGAGAGTTTTCATTTACATTTTGGTCATTTAGCAGACACTGTTATCCAGAGTGACTTAGTCAGTGAATTCAACTAAGATAAATAAAATAAATGAATCGTTTAAGTGACAATGTTTTCAGACCTCAAGTGGTCTAATGGTGAGATGAGTCCATGCACCACACTGTCTGATATGTAGATCCAGCTACTGTATATGCCTCAATCTCAAATTAGTGGGAAAGATGGGTAGCTACCGTTTTAATGTAATCCTTTTAAATGGGGTCACCTTGACGTTCCATCACACATGGTGCACGCATGATGATGACACATATTCTTATGACAATGGCTTTCAGAATTATTTTCCCTTTTTAAGAAGCTTGAAGTATTTTATTAACCACTCTAATGTAGGGCTATTCGATTCTAAGCCTGTGGGATGAAACCTGCAACACCTTTGTTTTCAAAGTCCTAATCAGGTGCTGATCTGGATCACCAGAGGACAGCAATGGTTGGAAATTGCACCTGCTGTTTTTAAGAAGGAAAAAATACATGAAGATTAAAAACATGAAATTGTCTTCACACTTTCTGTATTTAAAAATGTCATTTTTCCTGACACCCAGCAGACTAAACTAGTTGAAAACATGTTATAACCAGAAGCTGGTTGAAATTGTCATTATGAATGTCCTTACAACCATTTTTGCCCACTGGGCAAGTTCTTTCACGTCAGTGCAGATAGAAGAAAGGAGATGAGGAAGGGAAGCCACTCAAGTTTGTTGAGATACACCAAATGTTTTCGGTCCTGACCCCATGACTCTTGTTCCCACAGGCACATCCTTATCTGCCTAGCCTCCTACCTGGGCTGTGTGTGCTTCGCCTACTTCGACGTCGCCACAGAGGCCCCCGAACGAGGCCCGGTCATCATGTTCTGGCCCAACGAGAAATGGGCCTTCATCGGAGTGCCCTATGTCACTCTACTCTGTGAAACCAAGAAATCTGACTCTGTCAAGGTGACATAACATCCTCAGGGCCCACTGAGCTTGGAAAATTCCTCACTATGAGGTGCTCCCCAAACATGCACACAAAATACGCCCTGATGTCAGACAATCTGAACAATGCATGTAGAATGCTTTAAAATGAAGTACCTCTAAAGTACTTCTCTGACATGGGTGACAAAGTCGACATAACGTGTCCGTTATCGCTTCAAAATGAAATCCCCTCAATAATGCAATAATGTTTATGCAACTTAGTGTCAAAGCACAAAAGTGACATAAGTGAGGTTACATCAATGCTAAGAAACTTACCAAGTTCATTAATCAACTGCGAATGTAATTCTCAGGCTTTGTTGTGGTGATCGTGAATAATTACATTTAGAGTAAGGCAGTAATGTATATAGGTGTGTTGCAGTGTTTCTCACAGAAATTTAATTTTTCAGCTCTGGATCTATTATTCAAAATGCTCACTGCCCTTACATTTTCAGGCAATTGAGCACAAATGGTGAGGACCTTGCCAATGGTGTATATTGTGCAGTATTTACAGTATTTTGTGCAGTGGCTGACTGATTGTTAATACTGTTATAGACATATATTAATTAACCCCTTAGACTCATGGGAATTGACCTATAGGGAGAAATTGAAATATGGAATGCATAACCAAGGTAGCAATTAAAAGGGAACAGTTTGGTTAGTTATTGGAAAATTATCACACTAAGGCTGAGGACACACGACTGAATCCAAACATTACATTTTTTGTGCATTTTACTTTCAATGTACTTTTCTCCGCATTTGTTGATAACGAAATCTAAATAATCTGGATACATTCAGTTACATGATAAAAAAATATTATTGGAAAATTTGGGTTAGGTACAACATAAGACAAAAAAAATGACAAGTGAGAGATCTAATTGGTGTTCCCAAGTGGCTTCTCCAAAGTGTGCACAGTTCCGAAGTAATTTCAATGCACTTTTTATGACTCAAAGAAGAGTCTTCAACTATAAGGTGCTTTTTTTCCCTTCTCTCCTAGCTGTGCCGTTGAGGAACTAGAGCACGCACATATGTAGTTTTTTGTTGGGAACACAGCCCTGCATCCCCGTCTTTACACAATTACTGTTGTTTACGCAATCCAAAACCGGTCCATTATAAATCGCAATCTGGGTCAGGTGGGCATAACGTGAAAGATTGTTCTATTGCCAACATGACTAGCTAAATCATAAAATATGTACTCACAGTGTTAGGCCTTCACAAGGCAATTCAGAGAAGCAGATAATCATTTTGGTGCGCATAGAATGGAGTCGTGTGCATTCAGATGCATGGTCCTGCAAATTTATCACGATACAACAAATAGGCTCATTCTGTTCAGGACAACCCAGGTTATAATGCCATGTCATCTGTACATCAAACATGTAATATACATGTTGACACTATATTACTTGAGTTGATATGGTAATGTGAAGTAGATGTGGTGTTTGGCTTGGTTGTATGACATCGGAGTGGTATAATCATCCTCATAATTTACAGCCTTTCCCTCACTCAGACAACAAAACATTTGCTAAAGTTGCCCAATTATAGCGGGAGGGATGAAGGCAACTTCTTGTCGCGCGCGGTGCTCAAGTTCAGAACAACTGTCAGTCAAGACCCATACAGAGCTGTGAAGCTGAAATCCTGAGGAAATCCTGAGCTCTGACTCATGTATAGCATGTTACTGTACAGCCACTGTGTATAGCCATTGTGTTTGAATTTAGGCTCTTAGCAATCTTTTTCCACACGTATATGGGTACGAATGTGAAGCGTTAAGACTTTCTGTACACAGTATTATCTCAGTTATTGCATTATCTACAACTATATTTAAGAGCATTTGTATTATATACTTTAAAATGTAAGGCCTAAAGCAAACCATTTTTTTCTCCCCGTTGAAGGCTCTGGAACACACCTTTTTGAAGTAAGAGGTGTTTAGCTGATTCTTATTTTAAACACTCCCCCCCCCCCCCCCCAACCAACGTCTTTACTGAATGCGGAGTATTAGAAGAGAAATGTAAGTCAAGTCTCAGATTGTCAGTTGTCATGAAAATGAGAGTAACAGAACTGACATGTAAAACACTGTCTCAACTGTTCATGATAGTGAATTGCAACGATATAAATACTCGCATAGGCATAAAAGGGATAGGTCAGTTACCATAGTAATTGTTTGCTGTTGATGTCTTCATGATGCCTTGACAGCAATATTATGCTGGTTGTTACATGGCCAACCCTACTGAATCGTTACCCAAGTCTAAACTAGACAAGTCTAAACTAGACAACAAGGGAGTGTTTGCACCTGTTATTTTCAGAAGGGAATAAGATAAAAGCAACAAGAATAAAACGCACAACTATCTTAATATTTAATCTACCTTTAGGACTAAAATACACTTTTATTATAGGAGATTCATGTGCCGTTGAACATTAGTTTTTAGTCCAGGAGTAGATTTTCTCTCTGTCTGGGGAAACTGGCCCTTATTATTTTTATATTTCCTCCTGGAAAATAAGTGGTGCAAAATGTCACTGGTGCAAGTGCTAAACAACTCTGGATGGCCAATGAAGTAGGTCTATTTAACAAATTAATTAATAATTATGTTATGAATTTAAGTTGCTTTCTTAATTGTCATTTTTGTGCCAAAATGTAAGTTTTTATTTTTTTTTACAGTACTTTTAGCCCTTAGAGAGAAATATAAGGCATGCAATGCATATCCAATTAAGAGGCACTGTGTGTAGTGGCAAGCCTTGCGTGAAGCTGGTTGGCTTTTTCAATATGCCATGATCTGGCCTATCGGTTGATTCCATGTAAGTGAATTGAAATTGAGTAATTGAATACAACTGCTCAACCTACACTACCATTTGGAAGGGAAGGTTGTTGGTTGCGGGAGGCATAGCAAACACTTTTGACTCCAATAACAGTATTACCACAAGTAATTTAATCTCAAATCAATGACCTTTTTGTGGACTCCATTTGGAACTGTTCTGTTTTAAACTAAGCTATACTGTTATTTCTTTAAACAGTCTGATACAATTTGTTTTGTAAACAATTTGTTGGGTTGTGTGGTGTCAAAGTATAGGGGCAAACAAGTGCAGGAAACAACTCTATCCAGAGTCCACAAAGTGGTATATTTTGTAACTACAGTATCTGAAGTATTTTGTTTAGCCAAAAAGTATATTTATATTTTCCTAAATGTAGAGCACAACCATTCAAATACATGTTTAAAAGGATGCAAGACAAAAAAACCTGAAGTATTATTATTTAGGATTGTCAACCATTGTAGTGAGTAGATGTCTTTTAAGGTATTGTATGGGAAAGGAATACTTACCAACTCACATGTAGTGAGTGCACTGTTTTAACAAAGGCAAAAATAGCTGCGCTGGTGTCTACAAACCTTGATACCTTCTACTTGGACTTTATTTAAAAACCTGCAGACATGCAGGATGGTAACTGTTTTTAGAATATGACCGTGTAAAATCAAGAATCACCATTCTGTTGCTTTCCAAATGTGAGTGATTTGACAAAGTGCAAAGCTTTTTTACTTGTCAAAATATGTGTTTTGAATCCTATGACAGCCTGTGTAGTAGGCTAACTAACTAATACCCCTTTCACACTATTGTGCACTCCCAAAGCAATTTGTGCTGGCTTCACATTGTCCTTTTCAGCAAGGTTCCAGGAACTAGTGGATGTGTAACTGGGCCAACTGAGTTTGGCTTGGCTCAGTAGTGTGAGAAAAAACAAATGTAGGACCTGTTTGAATGCTTTCACTTAAACAACGCAATCTTATTTCTCTCCCTTCCTCAAAGTAATCACAGATGTGAGATGTTTGATTGGCAAAAGCAGTGGTGTTTAAGCTTTACTTTTACTTAACCAATCACATGTCAGTGATGGCCTCAAGGTTAGGGCGGAAAGAATTATGCATTTTCTATTGAAACGTCCTTGAGCTAGCCAACCTAAAGCCTACATAATTGTAACTCCGTTCAAGTGAAGTTTAATCTATAAAAATAGTTCTTGATCCATTTCTCTACCTGTAATGACAATACATTCAAGTTGCACAGCAATATTTATTTTCAGAGTTTATCCTGTTTTGTAGACAAATATTTTGAATGCGATTGAAGTATTTTATATCATTATTTTATGCAACAAAATATAAACTACTACAAAAAAATGCACTGTCTTTGCATTATTCTTTTTGAGGAATTGATTCAGTTGGTTAGATTGGGCATCAAACACAGAACATCGAACACATATTGGAACATTATAGCAAGTCTGTCAAAATATGAGTATCTTTGATCACCAACTTATAACTATGGCTCGCTTTAAAACATGTTGGCTGGAATTGAAGCCTATTGTCATGGTACAGTGAAGTTGATATGTTAAAGCGTTAAGCAGCTGTATATTAGGCCAAGGACAATGTGGTTTCTGCCCTAGTCTTGTCATCTGTTGTCCTACCAACTAAAACTACCTGTTGATCAGAGTTTATGCCACCAGGGGGCAGTGTGTTAAAACAAAAACTTACCGACCATCGAAGCACATAAGGAAGCTGCAGCTTTGACTGAAGTGACAACCACAACAACAATGTCACATCCATGTCATTGGAAAACCTTCATACACAGTGGATTGTGAATTTGTCTGAAAGCTGTCTGTATGGGATCAATTTGTGAAGTTATTATTTATTTTTAAATGTTTAATTTTTACATGTAGCTACATTCCAAAATATATGTGAGATTGATTTGCAAACATTTACTAGATTAGAATGCTTAACTTTGACTGACTATTTAAACAATGACAGGATCCATAGACTAGATGTAACAAGTGGTGTAAAAATAACTGAAAGTATTTTTTTGGGGAGTACCAGTACTTTACTATGTATATTTTTTACAACTTTTACTTCACTACATTCCTAAAGAAAATGATGTAGTTTTACTCTATACATTTTGGCTGACACTCAAAAGTACTCGTTACATTTTGAATGCTTTGCAGGATAGGTTTTATTTTATTACACACATCACGGGAATGACTGAAATGTTCTGATGCCGGGCATCCTGGCGGTTGGCGGAGGGGCATGGAGGGGGGTTGGGCAGGGGGATAGCCTTTTACGTCTGGGCTTCACAAGAGAAGGTCACGATTGGTTTGTGGGGTGTCCTTCATTTATTTGGCGTGGGCTACGGCCAAACAGTAGCCTGTGTAAAGTTGGTTTAATAAACCGTCAATTCGTAAACTCAATCCTCTGTCTGGACAATTGTTCCTTTATGATCTAGTCAGGTCATTACAGTATGTTACCAATTAAGATTGGATCAAAAAGAGAGGGTCCTTGCCGGCTGTGGGAGCACAGTCCTTTCAATTCGCACTGACAGTCCTCCAACATCGTCACCACTTTATAGTTACCTGAGTGGTGTTCTTGCGTTCACTGCTCACCAGTCAAATTTGCCAAGTCTCTGGAGTTGAAATGCAAGAACTGTGTTCGCTGTTGGTATTGCACTCTGGACTACTACACTTCCCAAAGCAAATGTTGTTTTCCAGCACCAGTCTTGCAGTCGTCATGATGAACCCTCTAAAAATAAACATATCATTTACTCATCCAAGTACAAATAAATTCTAATACTTCTTGGGGTATTTGGAAATATTCTTACCTGTGACATTGGTAACGTACGACACATCTGCTGGTTGATCTCATAGTGTCTTAAGGGTATTATAGACAACAACTCAGATCTTCTTCGTAGCAAAAAGCTCTCCCAGAACGATTTGGCATTATTTTGACGAGAGTCGTTGATCTGTCCTGGAATGGATGTCTGTTTCAAGATGGAAGCAACCGCAGTGAGTTGGCTAACCAAGGGCAAATGTCCATTACGCGTGGCATCATTACGCGTGCCATTATGCATCTATTCCATTTTCTTTTTCAGACTCCTACGCTCATTATTGGAGACGTCACCCTGTCGCAGTGGCCTAAACCACCCGCTCCTCCCTAGTTCTCCAAATGGTATTCCAAAGCACGTCTGAAATGTACACTGCTCAAAAAAATAAAGGGAACACTTAAACACAATGTAACTCCAAGTCAATCACACTTCTGTAAAATCAAACTGTCCACTTAGGAAGCTACACAGATTGGCAATAAATTTCACATGTTGTGCAAATGGAATAGACAACAGGTGGAAATTATAGGCAATTAGCAAGACACCCCCATTAAAGGAGTGGTTCTGCAGGTGGTGATCACAGACCACTTCTCAGTTCCTATGCTTCCTGGCTGATGTTTTGGTCACTTTTGAATGCTGGCGGTGCTTTCACTCTAGTGGTAGCGTGAGACGGAGTCTACAACCCACAAAAGTGGCTCAGGTAGTGCAGCTCATCCAGGATGGCACATCAATGCGAGCTGTGGCAAGAAGGTTTGCTGTGTCTGTCAGCGTTGTGTCCAGAGCATGGAGGCGCTACCAGGAGACAGGCCAGTACACCAGGAGACGTGGAGGAGGCCGTAGGAGGGCAACAACCCAGCAGCAGGACCGCTACCTCTGCCTTTGTGCAAGGAGGAGCAGGAGGAGCACTGCCAGAGCCCTGCAAAGTTACCTCCAGCAGGCCACAAATGTGCATGTGTCTGCTCAAACGGTCAGAAACAGACTCCATGAGGGTGGTATGAGGGCCCGACATCCACAGGTGGGGGTTGTGCTTACAGCCCAACACCGTGCAGGACGTTTGGCATTTGACAGAGAACACCAAGATTGGCAAATTCGCCACTGGCGCCCTGTGCTCTTCACAGATGAAAGCAGGTTCACATTGAGCACGTGACAAACGTGACAGTGTCTGGAGACGCCGTGGAGAACGTTCTGCTGCCTGAAACATCCTGGAGCATGACTGGTTTGGCGCTGGGTCAGTCATGGTGTGGGGTGGCATTTCTTTGAGGGGCCGCACAGCCCTCGCCAGAGGAGGCCTGACTGCCATTAGGTACCGAGATGAGATCCTCAGACCCCTTGTGAGACCATATGCTGGTGCGGTTGGCCCTGGGTTCCTCCTAATGCAAGACAATGCCTCATGTGGCATGAGTGTGTCAGCAGTTCCTGCAAGAGGAAGGCATTGACGCTATGGACTGGCCCGCCAGTTCCCCAGACCTGAATCCAATTGAGCACATCTGGGACATCATGTCTCAGTATATCTTGCACCACAGACTCCAGGAGTTGTAGGGAGGTCATACAGGCACGTGGAGACCACACACACTACTGAGCCTCATTTTTACTTGTTTTAAGGACATTACATCAAAGTTGGATCAGCCTGTAGTATGGTTTTCCACTTTAATTTTGAGTGTGACTCCAAATCCAGACCTCCATGGGTTGAGAAATTTTATTTCCATTGATAATTTTTGTGTGATTTTGTTGTCAGCACATTCAACTATGTAAAGAAAAAAGTATTTAATAAGAATATTTCATTCATTCAGATCTAGGATGTGTTATTTTAGTGTTCCATTTATTTTTTGAGCAGTGTATATCCACATACTTCTGTTTGCAGAATGCATATGGATATGATTGTTGAGAAAAATATATGCATCGTCTCTACAAGTTGCAACTGCTCACAAACTTTGGCAGCCTGCAAGCGATGTTCCTGGATGAAAAAGCACAAGCCAAATGCGGAGGAAATGGATGTCAACGTTTTGTTTTATGACCGGGGAAATTTAAGTGCCCCCCCTAGACTGAACTTTTTTATTTTTTATTATTATTTTTTTCCTCCCCAATTTCGTGGTGTCCAATTGTTGTAGTAGCTACTATCTTGTCTCATTGCTACAACTCCCGTACGGGCTCGGGAGAGACGAAGGTTGAAAGTCATGCGTCCGCCGATACACAACCAGCCGCACTGCTTCTTAACACAGCGCCGCATCCAACCCGGAAGCCAGCCGCACCAATGTGTCGGAGGCTACACCGTGCACCTGGCAACCTTGGTTAGCGCGCACTGCGCCCGGCCCGCCACAGGAGTCGCTGGTGCGCGATGAGACAAGGACATCCCTACCGACCAAGCCCTCCCTAACCCGGACGACGCTAGGCCAATTGTGCGTCGCCCCACGGACCTCCCGGTCGCGGCCGGTTACGACAGAGCCTGGGCGCTAACCCAGGGACTCTGATGGCACAGCAGTACAGCGCCCTTAACCACTGCGCCACCCCTAGACCGAACTTAACTTAACGGAGAACCTTGAAGTATTTAGTAGGCTACTACAAAGCACGTGCTAAATTTGTCAGCAAACTGCCTCAAGTTCCTGTTGACATGTTGTCTTTTGATGTCTTCTCTTCTCTCAGAAGTAAAATCGAATTGTTTGTCTGTGTATTAACGAAATAGACATTACACGTCGTTTAGGGATGCAATTACCAATGCCATATGCTTTACATGCAATAATGGTATTATAACGATCATTTTCCTGAATTAAAAAAATATTTTAATTTATGGTTTTAGATTCATAGGCTATTTGCTGACAAATACTCGGTTGCAAAAAAAGGTTATTATACAGGATCTTTTTTAAAGCTATTGAAATCATAACAAACTACAGATTCTTCACCTTTCAGTAAAGAATGTATTCTTAATCAATAATAATAATACTTGATGGGAAGTATGTATTTTCCCCCAAAATAATGGTCCTATTGTTATTATTCAGAATAATTATTAGTAGAACTATTATGCTAAGTTTTACTAACAAAATACAAGAAGCCTCATATTGAGAGATTGTTTCAGACCTTAATAGAGGGCTCTAATGATACACAACTGGCTATTGGACCATATGAGAGGGAAGATAATGGGTCAACTCACAGCTGTGAAAACTGTCCTTAGGACATTTGCACATTTGTTGCCTCCTGTGCCTGGACCATACTGCTACATTCACTTCGAAGTTACACCTGTTAGCTATATATGTGTTCAAACAATTTAGGTTTTTCATTTGTATATATCATCATGTGAGTCATTGCAAACAACTATATTTTCATAATAAAAACAAATGTTACATTTAGTCTTTCAGATCTTGCCTGATAGAACATAAGAAATTAGAAAAAAATATTTAGTAGAATACTGTATGTCTAGTCAGTAATGGGATATTTGTTTTTGAATAATCAACAGGCTGGTTCAGTGGGCAAGAAAGGTGAAGCGATAAAGCCAGTAATTGCTGACCAGACCGGACACGTCGCGTGTGCGAGTGTCGCAAAATACATGTTATTCAATTATTGCACCCACACTGCTCGAGCGCGCCAACGAGCGTCTGCGTTGCCAAGGGCTAAAATAGAACTCATTCTTATTTGTGACGCAGATCGCACTGCAAGTCCTGCCTCTCCCATCTCCGCATTGGTTTATAGAAGCAGATACCCACGTGCCATCTCCTCATTGGTTATACCCACGTGGGTGATTGAAAGACGAACTGTTTTGCCGGTAGTTGTGGTAATAAAATGAAAGTTTAGATGCAATCTTCATATAAGTTAAATTATGAAAAAGCCTGGAAGGAGAGATGACTAGAAACGATTTGGTTGGCCGTTTTATGTGTGGATTAATTGTCGGAGTAGAGGTCCTTGTGCATTTCAGGTAAAATAACAACTCAATGTTTATATCCCAGGACAAATTAGCTAGCAACAGCAAGTTAGCTAAATAGGACAAATTAACGTTAGCTAGCAAGTGCAAGCTAACTAGCTAAATTGCCATACATGTTTAATGCTTTTCGACCTGTCCCCAAATTAATGTAATTGGTTCAGAGTTGTTTTGATATTTAAACCTGCGTGTCGTTATCGCGTTTGGTGTGGGGGGGGGGGGGGGGGGCAAAATAAATGTGTGCACGATAGCGCACGATGGCGCACGCGTGCAGCCTGTTTGGGTTTCGTGTAAGTGACAAAATGAGACCAACAGCTGTTTATTTTACGTTTAATTTGCTCTGTGTAAAGTTCCTATCTGATTTGGTGACACTTAATCTGATTACTGTGTAGGCCAAGTATTCTTGTGAGTACAGTCTAACAAGTATTGTTATTAGTCATTTTTACGCTGTACTTACAGCAGTAACCCTAAACTGTAATTACAATGCTACATTTTACTAACAGGAATAATTACACAGTAATTATAGCACGGTGAGTGTATTTGAGCTGTGTGACTATAGATTGGGGTGTCAATTTGGTTAGATGGCCATGACAGTATGAGGGACCGGAGTAGGACTTTAGTTTGGACATTTGGGATAAAGCCCTTATACAGGCACATGCACAGCTGTGTCTGACATGCCTAACTGTGTCTGAGCACCTCACCCTTTGCCCTCCCAATCACCAAGTGCCCCATTGGGTGGTGGTATAGGTCGCCGTCAAGTTCGCCACCCCCCCACCCCGTCCATTGGTTTCGCCTTTTGGTCTGCCCTGGATCTCGCTCGCGATTGGTTGCGCCTGTTTCCCGGTCTGTCCACTGAGATTGCACGCTCCCGGTATCCGATCATGCATGTCTTGCGATGTGTGTGTTAGGCAGGACCAGAATACCTAACCCAAGACCTCACCTAGCTATAGGTGTGTTTGTGTGAGACAAGCTACATACTTTAAATATAAACAGTACTGCCACAGCAGCATAACATTTGATTAACACTTTATAACACTTGATTTACATCATCATCAAGATTCGGTCTGGTTGGCTGATACACGCAGCAGTGAGACTCAAAAAGAGAGGAGAGGAGCGGCTGCATCAACTATCCTCTGACCTAACGCCAAAATCTCTTCAGTATTGAGTTGCAGGTGTGTCAGCAGCAACAGAGTTAGTTGACTCTAGCTAACCACAATATACTACAATATCCACACAGGCCACTAGCCAGCCAGACATATATCATGGGTTATAATATTATACTATGAAGTTATTATTTAGAAGAATTTAAGATAAAATCATTTTTACTCTGTGATTTATCGAGCTAGCTAACTTGCAAATGTTCATCAACATCAATAGCCCACCCTCTTTTACCGATCTCAATAATGTCTTTAGGAGGTAACTAAGTTAACTTGCTTCCAATTTGTGATGAGTAAGTGTGTTGTTGCAATAAATATATAGGCATATTCAAAAAAAGAAAAATCACTACAGGGGCTGTTATGAATTTCTAGAAATTAATGCTTAAAGTAGATAATTTTTTTCAGGGAGGGGTACATTTTGAGCCCCTGCCCACTGAAACGTCTGCACAGCCCTGCCCTGGAATACTTGTCCTCAATCAGGGCATCAGTTTATAGTTTTAGCAAGGGTGGCACCCTTTGAGAACAGTGTCCTCATCACAGTAGAAACCTCTTCCAAAGCCCAACTGGGTGCAAACCCGGGAGAGCAGAAGAATGCCAGGTGATATGGCTGCTGACTGTAATTATCAATAACATGTCTTTATTGGACTATGGGCATTTTTCATTTATTTAAATGTAACCTTTATTTAACTTGGCAAGTCAATTAAGATCAAATTATTGTTTACACTGGGCCAATTGTGCGTCGCCCATATCCAATCACAGCTGGATATGTTACAGCTCTTGCACTGAGACGCAGCGCCCTGGACTGCTGCGCCACAAGTTTGCAGTTCACCCCCATTCACACACACATCCCCTAAGAACAATTTGACAATTGTCCCGATTACGTATTTCCTAAAATTTTTATTTTATTTTACTAGGCAAGTCCGTTAAGAACAAATTCTTATTTACAGCCTGTGAACAGTGGGTTAACTGCCTTGTTCAGAGGCAGAACGACATATTTTTCCCTTGTCAGCTCTGGGATTCGATCTAGCAAACTTTCAGTTACCGGCCCAACGCTCATTAGGCAACCTACCGCTTTTGCAAGTCAAAACAAACTGCTGCGCTGTGGTATAGGCATGGCCATTAAAACCAGGGTATAGGCACAGACAGAACAATGAGGCAGATATTTCACCGGATGTATAAATGTGAAGCATCCGCTTGGCGTTTCCACTCACTATCAAATGTGATGGTGAGAAGAAGCTCAGTGGCCGGCAGTGAGAGAAGATAGATTTGTAGACTTTACCCTTTGCCAAACATTTTTTATAAATAAAACGTTCAGGAGTGCTAGGGCGAAACGAGTTTTGCGTTCTCTTACGGAAATTTGCAAATACATGCTAGAACGCGCCAATATGATATCGCTAGCTCGTGCTTGGCTCTGCCCACCTCCTAATTGTTCTGCCAACTGTGACTCATTTGTTCCAGTTGGAAACTACAGGCTGTGGTCTATCTTTGTTAAAGGTCTATTGTCGCGTTCAAAACAACCGGGAACTAGGAAAAATATGAGGTCAAATCATGACGTCCGTGAACTTCAGGACGGAAAATCGGAGCTCCAGAAAAAGGATTTCAGAGTTGGGTGACTGTTCAAAACGAGTTGTTTCCAAGTTGTTTTGAACGCACTGAAGTCGGAAGTCGTAGATTTCCAAGTTTCATGTTCCGAGTTCCCAGTTGTTTTGAACGTGGCATATATAGTCATGACATGAAAGCTCTCATTGGTAGGCAGACACGTCCATCAAATAACAGCCATGTCTAGATCATGGACCAGACAGAAGAAAGGTTTTAATCTGGTTGGGCTCATACACTGTAGGTGAAATATATATATATATATATATATATAGAATACGACATTTGATATTTGTTTTAAAGCAGATAGTTTGTGACCCTACGCATTTCAAAGAGGAAGCAAGATGTTGAACGTTATTACACGCTGAACAATTGTCGGAACATTTCTACTGGTTGAACCGTTAACTGCGGGTTTTCCGAAACGAACTGTCGAACCCAAACCAGATTGGATGTGATTTAGCCCTATTCTGGTGGGCGACATTTGTAAATACGAGCCAAATGATGTCCGGAAAGTATTTCAAGGCTCATGAAGTCAGTTGCTGTATCAAATATTTCATATTTGGATTCAATATAATATTTTGGGTAAGTAAATCTGCTATATGACGTTTTCAGTGTCTGTCATGGCTTTATAGACTAGCCTACATCATATTGAAATGCTTTTCAACCTTGGCCTGCGTTTCACATATGGGGGAAAATGGGCAAGGAATTTGTATCATTAATGTTTTTTTTAAAGTCTTACATCAACGGATGCAATAAATAACATAATTGATCGAATTGAAATCTGAATGCAGTGCACATTAGGTTATTGTCGACCATTATTAACATTGAATAGGTGCTTTATGAGGAGACCAAGATACGGGACACCAATAATAGCCGAATCGGTGGTAAATGCGGCAATGTTGAACTAAAATAGTAGAATTATGGTTTATTTTGATAAACGCGGGGTCTGGACCTAGATAAGCAGCTTTCCTCTTGCTGTTGTAATTCTAAGCATCCATTTGTGATTACGTCATAATGTCATTTTTTTGTCATTAAATTTGTAGGCCTACTGCTCATGGCACTCCTTAAATGAAATGCAAACTATAGCAGCTTACATCTGATAACATGCTCCCTCTATTGTTTCTATTTTGCAACATCTTGGCATCACTGTGCATGACAATTATGTTAACATGCAGACTATTGAGAAAAATATCTACTTTATCTGATATTGAATCTTTATTTAACTAGGCAAGTCAGTTTTGAACAAATTCTTATTTACAATTACCGCCTACCAAAAGGCAAAAGGCCTCCTGCGGGGACGGGGCCTGAAATAAAACATAAATACAATTTAAAAATAGGACTAAACACACATCACAACAAGATAGACCTAAGACAACAACATAGCAAGGCAGCAACACATGACAACACAGCATGTTAGCAACACAACATACAACAACATGGTAGCAGCACAAAACATGGTTCAAACATTATTGGGCACAGACAACAGCACAAAGGGCAAGAAGGTACAGACAACTATACATCACACAAAGCAGCCACAACTGTCAGTAAGAGTGTCCAAGGTTGAGTCTTTGAAAGAAGAGATTGAGATAAAACTGTCCAGTTTGAGTGTTTGTTGCAGCTCATTCCAGTCGCTAGCTGCAGCGAACTGAAAAGACCTTTGGGGACCTTTAACAGAATGTGACTGGCAGAATGGGTGTTGTATGTGGAGCATAAGGCCTGCAGTAGATATCTCAGATAGGGGGGAGTGAGGCCTAAGAGGGTTTTATAAATAAGCATCAACCAGTGGGTCTTGCGACGGGTATACGGAGATGACCAGTTTACAGAGGAGTATAGAGTGCAGTAATGTGTCCTATAAGGAGCATTGGTGGCAAATATGATGGCCGAATGGTAAAGAACATCTAGCCGTTTAAGAGCACCTTTACCTATTGTTCTATAAATGATGTCTCCGTAATCTAGCATGGTTAGGATGGTCATCTGAATCAGGGTTAGTTTGGCAGCTGGGGTGAAAGAGAAGCGATTGCGATAGAGGAAACCAAGTCTAGATTTAACTTAAGCCTGCAGCTTTGATATGTGCAGAGAGAAGGACAGTGTACTGTCTAGCCAGGGGCGGCAGGGTAGCCTAGTGGTTAGAGCGTTGGACTAGTAAACGGAAGCTGACAAGGTACAAATCTGTCGTTCTGCCCCTGAACAGGCAGTTAACCCACTGTTCCTAGGCCGTCATTGAAAATAAGAATTTGTTCTTAACTGACTTGCCTAGTTAAAGAAAGGTAAAATAAATACTCCCAAGCTCTAAACCCTCAAGAGGTTGTAATAACACCTGTGGGACGATGGGCATTCTTCTTACTAAACCACATTACCTTTGTTTCTCCATTGCACCCTATAGCCATACTGCATACATAGGGGCCTATATGTAATTATAGCCTAGAGTAGATATACACTCACCGGTCAGTTTTTTAGGTATACCACCCCGCTCATGAAAATTGATTGCTCCTACAGACAGTGAGTCAAGTGGCTGTGGTTTGTTATATATAGCAGGCAGACGGGCATCGAGGCATTGGGGCGGCAGCGTAGCCTAGTGGTTAGAGCGTTGGACTAGTAACCGAAAGGTTGCAAGATCGAATCCCCTAGCTGACAAGGTACAACATCTTAACTGACCTGCCTAGTTAAATAAAGGAAAAAAAAAAAAAATATTCAGTTACTGTTGGATTGAACATTAGACTGGGCAGAAAAAGCAACTTTGAGCGTGGTATGTCATTGCCAGTATCTCAGAAACAGCCGTCCTGGACTTTTCGCGCACGACAGTGACGAGAATGATGCGACAAAAAAACAAAACAAAAAAGTCAGCGGCAGTCTTGTGGGCGAAAACAGCATGTTGATGAGTGGTCGAAGGAGAATTGCAAGCTAGTCCAAGCTATCAGCCGGGCCACAAACAGACAAATAACAGTTCTGCAGTGGTGTGCAGAACAGCATCTCAGAATGCACAACTCTTCGATCCTTGTCACAGATGGGCAATTGCAGCAGATGACACTGGAACCCATTCCTATCAGCTAAAAACAAGAAGAAGGGGCTCCAGTGGGCACGCAATCACCAACACTGGACAATTGAGGAGTGGAAAAACATTGCCTGGTTCCGGTTGCGTCATGCATCTGATGGCAGAGTCAGGATTTGGCCTAAGCAGCCTCAGTCCATGGACCCATCCTGCCTAGTGTCAACGATACAGGCTAGTGGCGGTGGTGTACCACTGTCCAGCATGGACCAACATCCCTGTGGAACGTTTCTGACTTGTAGAATCCATGCCCCGAAGAATTCAGGCTGATCTGGAGGCAAAGGGGGTACGACCCGGTACTAGATGGGTGTACCTAATAAACTGGCAGATGAGTGTAGGTAGGCTACAGTGTAACTGAAGTCTAGGTAGGTTTACTTGTTCCACGTACATGTTTGCGACATGCACAATGTCAAGGATTTTGTTGAGTTTACAAATGTAATGTTAACATGTAATTACTCAAGTTGTAGCCTAAGTAGTCTACTGTCACAATACTGTATTATCATATTAATATTTATCTCTACAATCATTTCATTGTGCCTGCCTACCATGGAGGCAGGGAGCCTAGTTGGACCAGTAGCTGGAAGGTTGCTGTTTCAAGCCTCGGGCCAGGCGTAAACTGGCCAGTACTGGCAGGTACCATCAACTGCATTTGTGCATCTGAGCAAGGCATTTACACTTAAACTGCTCTCCATCCAGAAGAGCTGCTCCATGGCTGACACTGCGCCTTTCAACGTGTGTATATACAGCACAGTATATGGGGGCAGGTTGAGATATACAGTATACAAATGTCTGTTTCTTATGAAATTGACAATAGTGTATCTATTCTATTCAAATCTATGCTAAGGGACCATTTAAAGTGGGACCCCAAATTCGTGATTGCAAATTGCCTTCACTGAAGTGACGATAGGTCGAGTGGCACTAAAGGATAAAGGGGCATGAATTACATCTATATCCAAAATAGATAGGGTATCTTTGTACATACAAATGTATTGAAGTTGTAACACATTATATAATTTTCGCCGTCAATACACTCCAAAAAGACCAGAAAACAAATGCAGATCTGGTGCATGCAACGTGTTTCGACTATGTCTTCTGAAGTGAACCATTATATATCAGATTGATTGTTTGAGTCATACAGTATAACCTGGTCTGTGATATCTGTTGACACAGTGCTTCCCATAGTCTACAATTTGTTGCCATTGTAAGATGTTCCCGTGCTGATTGATAGGTTAGATTATACATTCAGTAGACTACTGATGGAATCCTTGTCTTATAAAAAAAAATAATAATAATAATATTAATAATTTTGGGATAATTATTTATTTTCATATACGGTAGATCCTCACATCTTGTACAGCATAACTTGACAGGTGAAGTGAACTTCAGGTTAAATGTACACTACGGCGCTCTAAAACACAGTGCGGCAAATCTAATTGTTACGGATGGATGCGCACTATATTAATTCAAGTATATATGACTTCTGTTGTAAGGATGTAGATCCATTGATATAAAACCTATAGGCAGGTTCACTGTACACAATTAAGCCTAGTCCTGGACTAAAAAGCGCTTTCTATTTGGCGATTCTGAGACAGTTTCCTGAATATAAGCCTCTTGGACTAATAATCATTTTCAATGGACAATCTCAATTTCAATATGGTTTTTAAGCCAGCACTAGGCTTAATCTGTATCATGGAAACTGGCACTTAGAGTGCTCTTTAGTCCAGAACTAGTCAAGGCCTAATCTAGCCTTGTCTAAGATCTGTTTGTGCTGTTTTCCCAACTCTTGTGGTCAACGTCATATCAAAAAAGTGTCTTATATAATTTAATTGCAGAGTCATTTATTTTACCATTTTACCATCTTGAGGGCAGGGAAGAGCTACAGGCAAGTGTAAGGCTTAGGTTTGAGGGCCATGTCATACCTACAATGTTATAATTTAAGATACATGGCACACAGATTACCTGTTCTTAAATCAAAGCACTGAAAGAGCCAACTGTATCTCTGCAGAAAATTTGTGCTTCCTTTATTATGCTTTCAAATTGCTTTTAAAGATTCATACTAGTGTAGGAGGCCCTAGTGTTGTAGGAGGCCCTAGAAAGTCTCCGACACTAGGGCCATGTACATTTCAGGGTTTGTCCTGGATACTGTGACGACTATTATGTAACATAAACAGTGGTTCAGTCCATGTGCTTTAGCACAAGATGATAACCCAGTTAATGAAATGCCTGTACAGTTTCTCCCTCATCAATTGCTTTTACGGGTATCGCATTGATGGAAATGCAGGAGGCTATTGTGCTGTAGTATTTTTGCTCACATTATTTCAGGGTTATAGAATTTTGCGTATTAGTCCATAGAGTTATGGCAGTTCTAAATTCCTGGCCCCAAAAAATTGAGGAATCCTCCTACATAACAGCAATAATTGGTTGATGTTAACCCCAACAATATTCAGTACAGCATACCTGTGCACATTTTTCATGTCTTGATGGTTGATTAATGGTGGAATAACTTTCCTCAACCACAACTCAGTAGATAAGCCAGAGAGGATGTCTCTAGTTTTATATTAATAAGTCATATCTAAAATACTTTCTCTCTCTCTCGTGGTTCACAGTTACTTGGAGTGGCGTTCCTTGGCATAGGGCTTTGGGCATGGAGCGAGAAGGTGAGTCCAGCTGAGATCCCTGGGTGTCCTGTATCCTATAGATAACTAATGATCTGCTAGCTGACTGCTCAAAGAATTCGAAACACATTGCAAGTGTCTGCAGGTATAGTGCATTATGATGCAGTTATAATGCATTGTAAGACTTTTTGAGCATAATGTCTTATAATTATTTAATAATGATCCAGACTAAATACCAGCCAATTTGAGTCAATATAAGCCTGTTTATAACACATTATAAAGGCTCATATACATGCTTAATAGAAGTTATAAAGCATTATGCTTGCAGGCTTTAAGTGTTATAGAAGAGATCCTAGTGTTATTTATTATTTCTGTTCTACCAATAAAGAAGTATCATATGCCATGGTAATAGATCACAGGTTTATAAGTCTATGACGAGACTGACCCATGTTAAAGAGTATTCCACATCCACCTGCCCTGCATGCGATCATTTCTGTCAAAAAAAAGTGAAACACTGGAGTTTTCCTGTGGGAAGCGTGACTACACAATAGCTCCTGAATGGATTGGACATTCACAGGTTCATTTGTATTTATTAGCGATAACACAATGAAAAAATGGGTTTCTCCTCTTTTGGCTCATATTTCCAAGCTGTCATGCATATATGTGTGTGCGTGTACATATCCTGGTGTGGATGTGTGCGTGCATGCATGTATATGTTTTTTTATTTATTTAACTAGGCAAGCCAGTTAAGAACAAATTCCTATTTACAATGACGGCCTCCCCCAACCAAACCCAGATGACACTGGGCCAATTGTGCTCCACCTTATGGGACTCCCAGTCACGGCCGGATGTGATTCAGCCTGGATTTGAACTAGGGACTGTAGTGACGACTCTTCAACTGAGATGCAGTGCCTTAGACCACTGTGCCACTCGGGAGCCCAAAATGCTCGTGTCTTTGTCATGAGAGTCCTAGAGTGGAATCATTTTTGTATGTCCAATAAGGTCTCCATTGCTCAAGCTCCATGTTTCAAACTCTTTAAAACAGTTGACATGATTGACTATGAATAAATAACATGACTAATTGACTCTTCATGAGTCAATTATATCTAGTGATATCTCTCTCTCTCTCTCTCCAGGGTGTGCTCTCCAACATCTCATCCATCACAGACCTGGGGGGCTTTGACCCCGTCTGGCTCTTCCTGGTGGTGGGAGGAGTTATGTTTATCCTTGGCTTTGCCGGCTGCATCGGAGCACTGAGGGAGAACTCTTTCCTTCTCAAGTTTGTATGTTCCCCTTTTTATTCGAGACCATTATATTTTACATTGATATGACATAACATTGGAAGTATTTTTCCTCCCCTTGTCAATACTTAACCCTACCCTACCAAGCAATTATACAGTTGAAGTCGGACGTTTACATCCACTTAGGTTAGAGTCATTAAAACTAGTTTTTCAACCACTCCACACATTTCTTGTTAGCAAACTATAGTTTTGGCAAGTCGGTTAGGACATCTACTTTGTGCATGACACAAGTAATTTTTCCAACAATTGTTTACAGACAGATTATTTCACTTATAATTCACTGTATCACAATTCCAGTTGGTTAGAAGTTTACATACACTAATTTGACTGTGCTTTTAACCTGTCTAGGACTGGGGTTCCGCCTCCCAACAGCCAGTGAAAGTGCAGGGCGCCAAATTCAAAACAACAGAAATCTCATAATTAAAATTCCTCAAGCATACAAGTATTTTACACCATTTTAAAGATACAATTCTTGTTAATCCAGCCACAGTGTCTGATTTCAAAAAGGATTTACAGCGAAAGCACCACAAACGATTGTTAGGTCACAGAAAAACACAGCCATTTTTTCCAGCCAAAGAGAGGAGTCACAAAAAGCAGAAATAGAGATAAAATTAATCACTAACCTTTGATGATCTTCAGCAGATGACACTCATAGGACTTCATGTTACACACTACATGTATGTTTTGTTTGATAAAGTTCATATTTATATAAAAAAATCAGAGTTTACATTGGCGCGTTACGTTCAGTAGTTCTAAAATATGTGGTGATATTATTGCAGAGAGCCACATCAATTTACAGAAGTACTCAAAATAAACATTGATAAAGATACGACTATTATACATGGAACTTTCGATAAACTTCTCCTAAATGCAACCGCTGTGTCAGATTTCAAAAAAACTTTACGGAGAATGCAAACCATGCAATAATCTGAGTACAGCCTTTAAACAACAAATCAACCTACCCACTACTATTGGGTAGTCAACATTACTCAGAAATAGCATTTTAAATATTCACTTACCTTTGATGATCTTCATCAGAATGCACTCCCAGGAACCCCAGTTCCACCATAAATGTTTGATTTGTTCGATAATGTCCATCAGTTATGTCCAAATATCTTCTTTTGTTCGGGCGTTTGGTAAACAAATCCAAAAGCTCGTTCAGGTCTGGCCATTACAGCCCGTAGAAACATGCCAAACTAAGTATAGAATAAATCTTTAGGATGTTTTTAACATAAAACTTCATTAATGTTCCAACCGGACAATTCCTTTGTCTGTACAAATGAAGTGGAACGTAGCTACCTTTCACGTGAGCGCGCCAGACCGAGGCTGTGGAACTCTGCCAGACCACTCACTCAAAGAGGCCTTATGAGCCCCTCCTTTAGAGTAGAATCCTCAAAACAGTTTCTAAATACTGTTGACATCTAGTGGAAGCCTTGGGAAGTGAAACATAACTAATATCACCCTGTATCTTCAATGGGGGCTGAGTTGAAAAACTATAAACCTCAGATTTCCCACTTCCTGGTTGGATTTTTTCTCAGCTTTTTGCCTGCCATTGTAACGGCTTTCTTCTATCTCCTCCTCGGACGAGGAGGTGTAGCAAGGATCGGACCAAAATGCGGCGTGGCTATTGAGATTCATGTTTAATAAAACAACGTAAACACGAATCAATACGAAAACAATAAACGTAATGTGAAAACCGAAACAGCCTAAACTGGTGCAAACTAACACAGAGTACACTAAGGACAATCACCCACAAAACACCCAAAGAATATGGCTGCCTAAATATGGTTCCCAATCAGAGACAACGATAAACACCTGCCTCTGATTGAGAACCACTTCAGACAGCCATAGACTTCACTAGAACACCCCACTAAGCTACAAACCCAACACACCACATACAAAACCCCATGCCACACCCTGGCCTGACCAAATAAATGAAAATAAACCCAAAATACTTCGATCAGGGCGTGACAGCCATATGAGTTATGGTATACTCACAGACATCATTCAAACAGTTTTAGAAACTTCAGCGTTTTCTATCCAATACGAATAATAATATGCATATATTAGCATCTGGGACAGAGTAGGAGGCAGTTCACTCTGGGCATGCTATTCATCCAAAAGTGAAAATGCTGCCCCCTATCCCCAAAAAGTTGAACAGCTTGGAAAATTCCAGAAAATGATGTCATGGCTTTAGAAGCTTCTGATAGGCCAATTGACATAATTTGAGTCAATTGGAGGTGTACCTGTGGATTTATTTCAAGGCCTACCTTCAAACTCAGTGCCTCTTTGCTTGACATCATGGGAAAATCAAAAGAAACCAGCAGAAAAAAATTGCAGACCTACACTAGTCTGATTCATCCTTGGGAGCAATTTCCAAAAGCCTGAAAGTACCACGTTCATCTGTACAAACAAGAGTACGCAAGTATAAACACCATGGGATCATGCAGCCGTCATACTGCTCAGGAAGAAGACGCGTTCTGTCTCCTAGAGATGAACGAACCTTAGTGCAAAAAGTGCAAATCAATCCCAGAACAACAGCAAAGGACGATGTGAAGATGCTGGAGGAAACCGGTACAAAAGTATCTTTATCCACAGTAAAACGAGTCCTATATCGACATGTCCTTAAAGGCCGCTCAGCAAGGAAGAAATCACTGCTCCAAAACCGCTATAAAAAAATCCAGACTACAATTTGCAACTGCTCATGGGGACAAAGATCATGTCCTCCAGTCTGATTAAACAAAAATATAACCTTTTGGCCATAATGACCATTGTTATGTTTGGAGGAAAAAGCTTGGTCACAAATGGGTCTTCCAAATGGACAATGACCCCAAGCATACTTCCAAAGTTGCTGCAAAATGGCTTAAGGACAACAAAGTCAAGGTATTGGAGTGGCCATCACAAAGCCCTGACCTCAATCCCATAGAAAATGTGTGAGCAGAACTGAAAAAGTGTGTGCGAGCAAGGAAGCCTACAAACCTGACTCAGTTACACCAGCTATGTCAGGAGGAATGGTCCAATGATCCTCCCCCCCAGGGCACGTCATGACACAAATCAATTAGCACTGTTGGGAGATTTGGAAAGCCATAGGCAAATCAATCAACAATATAATAATACTTTTATTATAAATATTCATCTTTAATTTACAATCTGTAAGTACTAAGTGATTAGAAAGGTTCAGAATTTATGTGAAACATCACAGCACAGTTGAAAAATATATATTGTGTGGTTTACATAGATAGGTGGGATGGACTGAGAGTAGCTGAGGGGTTATAAAGCTCATATTCTATAATAGTTATGACTGAAAACACGATATATAATGTATACAGAATGTTTTTAATTATATCCAGATATATATAATGTATATCAAATAACTATATTCTTCCTATGTAACTACTGTGAAAAAAGTGCCATTTATGTAAAACGTGTGTAGAATGTACATGTAACAAAAAAAACTAAAAGTAATTTTTGTCCTCTGAAGAGGGGAGATGGGACACAATTTTTTTTACATTTGAAAATAATAAAAATACATTTACAAAAGCTCCTATCGCAACCAGTATACAACCTGCTCATTAACTTCTTATGGCAGGGGGCAGTATTGAGTAGCTTGGATGAATAAGGTGCCCAGAGTAAACTGCCTGCTACTCAGTCCCAGAAGCTAAGATATGCATATTAGTAGTATATTTGGGTAGAAAACACTCTGGAGTTTCTAAAACTGTTTGAATGATGTCTGTGAGTATAACAGAACACATATGGCAGGCAAAAACCTGAGAAAAATCCAACCAGGAAGTGGGAAATCTGAGGTTTGTCGTTTTTCAACTCTTGGCCTATCGAATACACAGTGGGATATTGGTCATATTGCACTTCCTAAGGCTTCCACTAGATGTCAACAGTCCTTATAACCTTGTTTGATGCTTCTACTGTGAAGTGGGGGCGAATGAGAGGGTAATGAGTCAGAGGTCTGTCAGAGAGCTACAAGCTCAGTCTCGCGAGCTCTGTTCCATTGCATTTCTACAGACATAGGAATTCTCTGGTTGGAACATTATTGAAGATTTATTTTACGTCCTAAAGATTGTTTCTATACTTCGTTTGACATGCTTCTACAAACTGTAATATAACTTTTTGGACTTCTAAAGCGCGTCGTGAGATTGGATTTGTTTACCAAACTCGCTAACAAAAGTAGTATTTGGACATAAATTGTGAACTTTATCGAACAAATCAAACATTTATTATGGAACTGGGATTCCTGGGAGGGCATTCTGATGAAGATTATCAAAGGTAAGTGAATATTTATAATGCCTATTTCTGACTTCTGTTGACTACACAACATGGCGGATATCTGTTTGGCTTGTTTTGGTCTCTGAGTGCTGTACTCAGATTATTGCATGGTTTGCTTTTTCGGTAAAGCTTTTTTTAAAATCTGACACGCGGTTGCATTGAGAAGTTTATCTAAAGTTCCATGTATAACACTTGTATTTTCATCAACATTTATGATGAGTATTTCTGTAAATTGATGTGGCTCTCTGCAAAATCACCGGATGTTTTTGGAACTACTGAACATAACACGCCAATGTATACTGAGATGTTTTGATATAAATATGAACTTTATTGAACAAAACATACATGTATTGTGTAACACAAAGTCCTGTGAGTGTCATCTGATGAAGATCATCAAAGGTTAGTGATTCATTTATCTCTATTTCTGCTTTTTGTGACTCCTCTCTTTGGCTGGAAAAATGGCTGTGTTTTTCTGTGAATAGGCACTCACCTAACATAATCGTTTGTGGTACCTTTCGCCGTAAAGCCTATTTGAAATCGGACACTGTGGTGGGATTAACAAGAAGTGTATCTTTTAAAATGGAGTGAAATAATTGTATGTTTGAGGAATTTTAATTATGAGATTTCTGTTTGGCGCCCTGCACTTTCACTGGCTGTTGTCATATCGATCCCGTTAGCGGGATCTCAGGCATAAGATTTTTTTAAGTGATTTGAACCAATTTTTCTTGCTGGGTATTCCATATTAAGTGTTGGCCAATGTCACTCTGTTCCAGTTCTCTGTGTTCCTGGGGATCATCTTCTTCCTGGAGCTGACAGCTGGAGTCTTGGCCTTCGTCTTCAAGGACTGGATAAAGGACCAGCTCAACTTCTTCATTAACAACAACATCCGGGCGTACCGGGATGACATTGACCTACAGAATCTCATAGATTTCACCCAAGAATACGTAAGAGCAGTTATCTTTTCACAACTGTCTCTCTGTGTGATAAGATAATTTACTGGTGCATCCAGTGGTGTATTTGGGGCTATACGCAGGTACAGTGCCTTTGGAAAGTGTTCAGAATCCTTTACCTTTTCCACACTTTGTCACTTTACAGCCTTATTCTAAAATAGATTTAAAAATAATAATAATAATTCCCTCAATCTACACACTAACCCATAATGACAAATAAAAAAGTTGTTTATACATTTTTGAAAATGAATAAAAAATTTAATACTGAAATATCACATTTACATACAGTTGAAGTCGGCAGTTTACATACACTTAGGTTGGAGTCATTAACTCGTTTTTCAACCACTCCACAAATTTCTTGTTAACAAACTAAAGTTTTGGCAAGTCAGTGAGGACATCAACTTTGTGCATGACACAAATAATTTTTCCAACAATTGTTTACAGAAAGATTATTTCACTTATAATTCACTGTATCACAATTCCAGTGGGTCAGAAGTTTACATACACTAAGTTGACTGCCGTTAAACAGCTTGGAAAATTCCAGAAAATTATGTCATGGCTTTAGAAGCTTCTGATAGGCTAATTGACATCATTTGAGTCAATTGGAGGTGTACCTGTGGATTTATTTCAAGGCCTACCTTCAAACAGTGCCTCTTTGCTTGACATCATGGAGATATCAGCTAAGACTTCAGAAAAAAATTGCAGACCTCCACTAGTCTGGTTCATCCTTGGGAGCAATTTCCAAACGTCTGAAGGTACCACGTTCATCTGTACAAACAAGAGTATACAAGTATAAACACCATGGGACCATGCAGCCGTCATACTGCTCAGGAAGGAGATGCGTTCTGTCTCCTAGAGATTAATGTACTTTGGTGAAAAAAGTGCAAATCAATCCCAGAACAACAGCAAAGGACGTTGTGAAGATGCTGGAGGAAACCGGTACAAAAAGTATTTATATTCACAGTAAAACGAGTCCAATATCGACATAACCTGAAAGGCCACTCAGCAAGGAAGAAGCCACTGCTCCAAAACCGGCATAAAAAAGCCAGACTATGATTTGCAACTGACATGGGGACAAAGATCGTACTTTTTGGAGAAATGTCCTCTGGTATGATGAAACAAAAATAAAACTATTTGGCCATAATGACCATTGTTATGTTTGGAGGTAAAAGGGGGAGGCTTGCAAGCTGAAGAACACCATCCCAACCGTGAAGCACGGGGTGGCAGTATCATGTTGTGGGGGTGCTTTGCTGCAGGAGGGACTGGTGCACTTCACAAAATACATGGCATCATGAGGGAGGAAAATTGTGGATATATTGAAGCAACATCTCTGACATCAGTCAGGAAGTTAAAACTTGGTCGCAAATGGGTCTTCCAAATGGACAATGACCCCAAGCATACTTCCAAAGTTGTGGCCAAATGGCTTAAGGACAACCAAGTCAAGGTATTGGAGTGGCCATCTCAAAGCCCTGACCTCAATCCTATAGAACATTTGTGGGCAGAACTGAAAAGTCGTGTGCGAGCAAGGTGGCCTACAAACCTGACTCAGTTACACCAGCTCTGTCAGGAGGAATGGGCCAAAATTCACCCAACTTATTGTGGGACGCTTGTGGAAGGCTACCCGATTTAAACAATTTAAAGGCAATGCTACCAATACTAATTGAGTGTATGTACACGTCTGTGGTGAAAGAAATCAAATCTGAAATAAATCCTTCTCTTTACTTTTATTTAGACATTTCACATTCTTAAAATAAAGTGGTGATCCTAACGGACCTAAGACAGGGAATTTTTACTAGGATCAAATGTCAGGAATTGTGAAAAACTGAGTTTAAATGTATTTGGCTAAGGTGTATGTAAACTTCCGACTTCAACTGTAAGTATTCAGACCTTTTACTCAGTACTTTGTTGAAGCATATTTGGCAGCGAATACAGCCTCGAGTCTTCTTGGATATGCCACTACAAATGTGGCACACCTGTATTTGAGGAGTTTCTCCCATTCTTCTCTGCAGATCCTCTCAAGCTCTGTCAGGTTGGATGGGGAGTGTCGCTCCACAGCTATTTTCAGGCCTCTCCGGAGATTCGATTGCGTTCAAGTCCGGGCTCTGGCTGGGCCACTCAAGGACATTCAGAGGCTTGTCCCAGAGCCATTCCTGCGTTGTCTTGGCTGTGTGCTTAGGGTTGTTGTCCTGTTGGAAGGTGAACCTTCACCCCAGTCTGAGGTCCTGAGCACTCTGGAACAAGTTCCTGGACATTTCTGGGGAGAATGCCCCTAGCCCTCACCCTTCGATCCAAAAGGTCCCAGACTTGCTCAATGGGATTGAGATCTGGGCTTTTCACTGGCCATGGCAGAACACATTCCTGTCTTGCAGGAAATCACACACAGAACAAGCTGTATGGCTGGTGGCATTGCCATGCTGGAGGGTCATGTTAGCATGAGCCCGTAGGAAGTGTACCACATGAGGGAGGAGGATGTCTTCCCTGTAACGCACAGCGTTGAGATTGCCTGCAATGACAACAAGCTCAGTCCGATGATACTGTGACACACCGCCCCAGACCATGACAGATCCTCCACCTCCAAATCGATCCCGCCCCAGAGTACAGGCCTCGGTGTAACGCTCATTCCTTCGACTATAAACGCGAATCCGACCATCACACCTGGTGAGACAAAACCGCGACTCGTCAGCGAAGAGCACTTTTTGCCAGCCCTGTCTGGCCCAGCAATGGTGGGTTTGTACCCATAGGCGACGTTGTTGCCAGTGATGTCTGGTGAGTCTCCCAATAGCGCTGTCTTAGGCGTCACAGTACTGACATTGCAATTTATTGCCCTGGCCACATCTGCAGTCTTCATGCCTCCTTGCAGTTTGAATAAGGCACGTTCACGCAGATGAGCAGGGAGCCTGGGCATCTTAGTTTTGGTGTTTTTCAGAGTCAGTAGAAAGGCCTCTTTATAGTGTCCTAAGTTTGACCTTAATTGCCTAACTGTGACCTTAAATGCCTACCGTCGTAAGCTGTTAGTGTCTTAACGACTGTTCCACAGGTGCATGTTGATTGTTTATGATTCATTGAACAAGCATTGGAAACAGTGTTTAAACCCTTTACAATGAAGATCTGTGAAATTATTTGGATTTTTACGAATTATCTTTGAAAGACAGGGTCCTGAAAACGGGACATTTCTTTTTTTTTGCTGAGTTTATATATGAAGACTCTTTAGTGACAAAAATAAGGGGTAAAATACATGTACAAATGTAATAAAAGAAAGATCAGGATTTTTTTTTATCTCTCAGATACAGGACAGACACTTCAGAACAAACTTCCTTTTGATTGTTTTGGGGGGGACTATCTGTTGTTCCATTTAGGGAATCTGTTATTCAATGCGTTTGTGTCACGTGTGCTCCTTCTCCGGCCTCTAGGTCACCAGGCAGCTTGTGATGGCGCACCCCTGTCACCATCATTATGCGCACCTGCGCGTCATCACTTACCTGGACTCCATCACTTCCCTGATTACCTTCCCTATATATGTCACTCCCTTTGGTTCCTTCCCCAGGCATTATTGTTTCTGTTTCTGTGTCATGTCTGTGTGTTGTCCGTGTTTCTTATTTTGTATTATGTTGTGTTTATTTATTAAAACACTCACTCCCTGAACTTGCTTCCCGACTCTCAGCGCACATCGTTCAAGAATAACCCCTCACCTAGGCAAGCATCAGGGAGTGCTTTTTTTTGTGTCAGGTGGAATGATGTCAGGTATGGGGGCCGCTACAGGCTTTCATGCCTCAGCCAGATCGCCTGGCTTCCCTGCCTCCGCCAGCTCGTCAGGCTCTCATGCCTCAGCCGGATTTCCAGGCTCCACTGCCTCAGCCAGCTCGTCAGACTTTCAAGCCTTCGCCGGATCGCCAGGCTCCCCTGCTTCCACCGGCTCATCAGGTTCTTGTGCCTCAGCCAGATTGCCAGGATCCCCTGCCTCAGCTGGTCTGTAAGGTTCCCGCGTCCCAGCCGGCAACAGGTTCCCGCGCATCAGCAGGTATGACCGGTCCGATCCTGATCCCCGGGATCGTCCCTTGGGTTGGCGTCCTGAGGCTGGAGCCGAAGTCGCCAGGGAGGGGGTATCGTCACGTCTGCTCTCTCCGGTGCTCTAGGTCGCCATGCTCCCGCGTCTCAGCCGGCCTGACAGGTTTCCCGCACCTCAGCAGAGGTGACTGGTCCACTCCTGATCCCTGGGATTGTCATTTTGGTCAGCGTCCTGCGGCTGTAGCCACGCGTCGGGGAGGGGGTACTGTCACGTGTGCTCCCTCTCCGCCCTCTTGTTCACCAGGCAGCTCTTAATGGTGCACACCTGTCACCATCATTACGCGCACCTGCACGTCATCATTCAACTGGACTCCATCACTTCCTTGATTACCTTCCCTATATATGTCACTCCCTTTGGTTCCTTCCACAGGTGTTATTGTTTCTGTGTCATGTCTGTGTGTTGTCCGTGTTTCTTATTTTGTATTATGTTGTGTTTATTTATTAAAACACTCACTCCCTGAACTTGCTTCCCGACTCTCACCGCACATCGTTACAGTTTGTATGGGCTAATAGCAGTCAGGCCGAATACAAATGTTAATTAAATACTTTTTAAATATTGTTTTTTGTTACTTCAAGGGGTCTTAAAAATGAAATAGCAAAATTTGTTTGAATTTTAACAATTATTTGATGAAAAAATGACTATGTGCTTTCAATTTATGATATCTATCGGTAAAAGTTAACTAAGATAACAAAAGTTTGGTCCGGAGTCTTGGCTGAATCTTTGCGATGCGCAATTCAGACCCCAATACACCTTCCCAATTAAATGTTCACTGCAAAGTAGGCAGAATGATATCATGATGATTTGTATCAATCGGGAGGGCATTTGTTAAAGCAAAGTGTGGGCAGCGGTGACCGCTGATTGGCTGTATATCCGTGACGCGAGGTGGTTGGAGTTGTCAACAAAGGAGCATGACAGAAACAAGTTTCTTAGAAAATATATACTGTATGAAGCAATCTGTGCATTTGAACAACAGTATAAATACACCTATTTCACTTTTGCTTGTCAAAAACCGATTGACCATTGCTGCACATGCTGCCGCTCTTTTGAACAGATTAGATTATGCTGTTTAGAACGAGCAGCCAGCTCACGAACAACAAGTGCACCAGGGAGAATGCAACAAGCATGCAGATGCAATAAGTGAAAACACATTATGTAACTGGGGATAGATTGCTAACATAATGTCACAAAGCATGATTCGCTAGCCAGTTAACTTTCATATTAATTTGGAAAGACTTGACATTGGCATGGGTGCTAGCTAGCTAGGTAGCTGATTTTTAAAGGTAGATAACTGGTTAATTTGACAAAAACATAAAAATATTTCTCAATGTTTCTCAAAATGACTGTAGCTGGCTAATTAAATCGATCATGCTTTGTGATACACCCAGTGCTTTGGAATACAATCCGGAGTAGTTCCCCCTCATAGCAAATAGCTGGCAAAACAATCCAAGCAATGTTCGCACGGCCTATGCGCCCACAGAGGCGAAGCTGCTACTGCTGGCAGTCACTGAGGGGAAGAGTAGCCCAACAGCTTGTTTTGAACATTTACCAGACTTTTATGAGTGTTTAGAACACAATCCATGAATTATATATATATTTTTAAATAAAAATGTTGTCACTTTTTTATCAAGTTTTTTTGTTTTTTTTGTGGACCAATCACAAGTGGGGCACGGCTGCTAATGCCCTAATGGGTGAGCCGCCGCTGACTGTGGGCCTACATTCAAATCGAATCAAATTGTATTTGTCACGCACCGAATACAACATGTGAAATGCTTACTTACTACAAACCCTTAACCAACAATGCAGCTCAAGAAATAGAGTTAAGAAAACATTTACTAAATAAACTAAAGTCAAAAATATAATTAAGTCAAAAAGTAATACAAGAAAATTACAATAATGAGGCTATATACGGGGTACAAGTACTGAGTCAATGTGCGGGGGTACAGGTTAGGTGAGGTAATTTGTAAAGTGACTATGCATAGATAATAAACAGCGAGTAGCAGCAGTGTAAAAACAAAGTGGGGGTGGGGGGGGGCGCAATGTAAATAGTCCAGATGGCCTTTTGATTAATTTTCAGCAGTCTGATGGTTTGGGGGTAGAAGCTGTTAAGGAGCCTTTTGGTCCTGGACTTGCCGTGCGGTAGCAGAGAGAAAAGTTTATGATTTGTGTGACTGGAGTCTTTTGACAATTTTTTGGGCCTTCCTCTGATACCGCCTAGTATATATAGGTCCTGGATGTGAGGAAGTTTGCCCCCAGTGATATACTGGGCTGTACGCACTACCCTCTGTAGCGCCTTACAGTCAGATGCCGAGCAGTTGCCATACCAGGCGATGATGCAACCGGTCAGGATGCTCTCGATGGTGCAGCTGTAGAACTTTTTGAGGATCTGGGGACCCATGCCAAATCTTTTCAGTCTCCTGCTCTCTTCACAGCTGCCTTGGTGTGTTTGGACTATGATAGTTATTTGATGATGTGGACACCAAGGAACTTGAAACTCTCGACCTGTAACACTTCAGCCCCATCGATGTTAATGGGGGCCTGTTCGGCCATCCTTTTCCTGAAGTCCACCAACAGCTCCTTACATTGTCATAGGCCTACAGTACAGAAACACCACTAGCCAAATGGTCTGTTGCCTGTGTTCAGTTGAACATTTTTTATTTTGTATATTTTTCACTGACATCAAAAATGGTCTCCTGATATGGTTTAAGCATTGTTGTGGACTTAAAAAAAAAATATATATATATTTTTTAAGTGTGATTTTCAGAGTAAAATCTAGAAAAAAGTATTCACACTCCTTAAACTTTTACACATTTTGCTGTGTTACAGCCTGAATTTAAAATTAATTCAATTGAGATTTTGTGTCTCTGGCCTACACACAATACCCCTAAATGTCAAAGTGGAATTATGTTTTTCTAAATTTTTACAAATTAATAAAAAATGTAAAGCTGAAATGTCTTTAGTCAGTAAGTATTCAATGGCACGCCCAAATAAGTTCAGGAGTAAAAATTTGCTGAACAAGGTCCCTCAGTTGAGCAGTGAATTTCAAACACAGATTCAACCACAAAGACCAGGGAGGATTTCCAATGCCAAGAGACCACCTAATGGTAGATGGTGTCACGATCGTTTAGAGATTGATTGGACCAAGGTGCAGCGTGTTAGGCGTACATTTTTCCTTTATTTAAATGACACCGAAAAAACAACAATATACAAAAAAACGAACATAAAGCTACATGCAGTGCAGAAAGCAACTGCACACAAACATTCAAGATCCCACAAACTAAAGGTGGAAAAAAGTCTGCCTAAGTATGATCCCCAATCAGAGACAATGATAGACCGCTGCCTCGGATTGGGAACCATACCCGGTCAACAAAGAAATAGAAAAAACTAGAATGCCCACCCAAATCACACCCCGACCTAACCAAATAGAGAAATTAAAAGGCTCTCTAAGGTCAGGGTGTGACAGATGGGTAAAAATACAAATAAAAAATACACTGAATATCCCATTGAACATGGTGAAGTTATTAATTACACTTTGGATGATGTATCAATATACCCAGCCACTACAAAGATACAGGCGTCCTTCTTAACTCAGTGGCTGGAGAGGAAGGAAAACGCTCAAGGATTTCACCATGAGGCTGAATGGTGACATTAAAACAGTTACATAGTTTAATGACTGTGATAGGTGAAAACTGAGGATGCATCAACAACATTGTAGTTACTCTACAATACTAACCTAAATGACAAAGTGAAAAGAAGGAAGCCTGTACAGAATACACATAATACAAAACATGCATCCTGTTTGCAATAAGGTACTTAAGTAAAACTGCAAAAATAATGTGTGTCACGTTCTGACCTTTATTTCCTTTGTTTTGTCTTTATTTAGTTTGGTCAGGGCATGAGTTGGGGTGGACAGTCTGTGTGTTTTTCTATGTTGGGGTTTTGAGTTTAGCCTAGTATGGTTCTCAGAGGCAGGTGTCGTTAGTTGTCTCTGATTGAGAATCATACTTGTGTAGCCTGGGTTTCACTTTTGAGTTGTGGGTGTTTGTTGCCACACGGTACTGTTTCGGTTTTCGTTCATGTTCACATTTATTGTTTTGTATTTCATAGTGTTCAGTTTGTCTTAAAATAAATGTTATGGACACTTACCACGCAGCGCATTGGTCCTCCGATCCTTCTCGCTACTCCTCCTCAGAAGAGGAGGAAGAATGCCGTTACAATGTGCCTAAGATATTAACTTAATGTCCTGAATACAAAACATTATGTTTGGGGAAAATCCAACATCACTCTTCATATTTTCAAGCATGGTTGTGGCTGTGTCAAGTTATGGATATGCTTGTCATCGGCAAGGTCTAGTGAGTTTTTTAGGATAAAAAGAAACAGAATAGAGCAAGGCACAGGCAAAATCCTAGAGGAAAACCTGGTTCAGTCTGCTTTCCAACAGACACTGGGAGAAAAATTCACCTTTCAGCAGGAAAAGAACCAAAACACAAAGCCATACACTGGAGTTGCTTATCAAGACAACATTGAATGTTCCTGAGTGGCCTAGTTACAGGTTTGACTTAAATCAGCTTGAAAATCTATAGCAAGAGTTGAAAATGGCTGTCTAGGAACGATCAACAACCAAATTGATAGTGCTTGATAAAAAAATATATATTGTACAATGCAGGTGTGCTAAGCTCTGAGAGACTCACAGCTGTAATCGCTCCCAAAGGTGATTCTAACATGTATTGACTCGGGGGCTGTGAACACTTACGTAAATTAGGCATTTCATTTTCAATCAATTTACAACATTTTCAAAAAACATGTTTTCACTTTGTCTTCATGGATTATTCTATGTAGATGGGTGAAAAATAAGTGGAACAAGTCAAGGGGTATGAATACTTTCTGAAGGCACTGTATAGGAAAGCATAGACTTTTTCAGACCTTTCCTTCACGGGTGGGCCATTTGGGAAATGTATACAACTTTTCAACTTTTCTCCAATACTATAGAGCCATTACCATGTCCATCAATTCTTGAATAGAAACCTAGTTCACACTCCCGATTTTGAAGTCAACACAGTCGCTACAGTCCCATTAGTTTTCTTTGTAGCCTCGTTTGAATGTTGCGGTTGCGCACATTTGTACGGAATGGGGTGAGTTTACGTTAGTTATTTTCAGAAGCTTCTGCCTAGCATTACCTAGCTAGCTAAATAACCAAATGCACATAAAACTGTCTATGTGGATTGACAACTACCTAGGTTAATGGAAAGTAATGTAAGGGCCACACCCACTGTGATGCTAGTAGCAATTCAATTATGTGTATTACTGAATGCTCAATTATGTGTATTACTGAATGCAATGTTTACCTCTCAGTAATGCTGCGTTTATATGGTACGAGGTTGATGGCAAACAATGTAATTGTTTTCAATGAGAGCATGACAGTAAATGCTGTTGAGGCTGAAGGTGAATGTCATTAGCCGCCACAGTAGATGACACTTGCCACCAGAGTTCAAATATTTCAACTTTTGGTGTGTGCCCTAGCTTTGTTTTCTACCGGATGTTGATTTGCAATGTTTATTTACTGAAATCACCATAGCAACTCATACCATTGTGCTGGCTTGCTTTTGCCATCACTCATTTTCTTGCTTTTTTGTCCTACTGGTATGACGTTTTTTGTGTCCCTTGTCTGAGCTCAGCATAAGACGTTGTTGATGTCTAAACAGGATGTTGTTCTGTCTCTTTGGCCTTTCCAGTGGGAGTGTTGTGGAGCCTTTGGGGCAGACGACTGGAACTTGAACATCTACTTCAACTGCACTGATTCCAACCCAAGTCGCGAGAAGTGCGGAGTCCCCTTTTCATGCTGCACCAAAGACCCCGCAGTACGTGTTCTCTCACTTCACTGAACTATACCCACTATCTTCTGAAGTACAGACAGCTTTTATTGGAGTTGATCAGTCAGTACTTCAGTTATAAAATGCCCCATTCTAATGTCCAGCCACCAGCGTATTACATTAGTTCATACCAATACACTTGAATAGTAAAGTGGCCTGCGAACACACTTAGCAAAGTCAGTAGGTTAAAGCTCAATACCGTCCTAGTTGTTTCTCTCTGCCTAGTCAGAAGACATGTCGTAGACTCTCTCTGTCAAACGCACTGGCTAGATTACAGTGTTTAGTCTTCTCAGAGGCTGCCGAACAGAATGTCCTATCTTAGCTCATGTCCCTTTTTAAGGGGTTAACGTCTCACAGTGGCTAACTTCACGTCACCATAAATCATACTCATACGACACAAACAAGGAGGGACACAACTAGCCTGTGCCGCACAGAACTAACTCATACTACAGCCAAACGGCACACAAATAGGCTATATAACCCTAGCTGAACCTTGTTTGAAGATGTTTATGATGAAATCTCTTTTTTTAGCATGCAACAAGACCAGATGGCATATATCTTCAAATTACATTTCCTTGCCTACAAGCACGTGCAAAATCTAAGTCCTTGACATTGACATTATCCATGATATTTGAAAAATAACTAATGGTTTGGCTTACTATACAGGTCAATATACAGTGCCTTGCGAAAGTATTCGGCCCCCTTGAACTTTGCAACCTTTTGCCACATTTCAGGCTTCAAACATAAAGATATAAAACTGTATTTTTTTGTGAAGAATCAACAACAAGTGGGACACAATCATGAAGTAGAATGACATTTATTGGATATTTCAAACTTTTTTAACAAATCAAAAACTGAAAAATTGGGCGTGCAAAATTATTCAGCCCCTTTACTTTCAGTGCAGAAAACTCTCTCCAGAAGTTCAGTGAGGATCTCTGAATGATCCAATGTTGACCTAAATGACTAATGATGATAAATACAATCCACCTGTGTGTAATCAAGTCTCCGTATAAATGCACCTGCACTGTGATAGTCTCAGAGGTCCGTTAAAAGCGCAGAGAGCATCATGAAGAACAAGGAACACACCAGGCATGTCCAAGATACTGTTGTGAAGAAGTTTAAAGCCGGATTTGGATACAAAAATATTTCCCAAGCTTTAAACAACCCAAGGAGCACTGTGCAAGCGATAATATTGAAATGGAAGGAATATCAGACCACTGCAAATCTACCAAGACCTGGCTGTCCCTCTAAACTTTCAGTTCATACAAGGAGAAGACTGATCAGAGATGCAGCCAAGAGGCCCATGATCACTCTGGATGAACTGCAGAGATCTACAGCTGAGGTGGGAGACTCTGTCCATAGGACAACAATCAGTCGTATATTGCACAAATCTGGCCTTTATGGAAGAGTGGCAAGAAGAAAGCCATTTCTTAAAGATATCCATAAAAAGGGGCGTTTAAAGTTTGCCACAAGCCACATGGGAGACACACCAAACATGTGGAAGAAGATGCTCTGGTCAGATGAAACCAAAATGGAACTTTTTGGCAACAATGCAAAACGTTATGTTTGGCGTAAAAGCAACACAGCTCATCACCCTGAACACACCATCCCCACTGTCAAACATGGTGGTGGCAGCATCATGGTTTGGGCCTGCTTTTCTTCAGCAGGGACAGGGAAGATGGTTAAAATTGATGGGAAGATGGATGGAGCCAAATACAGGACCATTCTGGAACTCCTGATGGAGTCTGCAAAAGACCTGAGACTGGGACGGAGATTTGTCTTCCAACAAGACAATGATCCAAAACATAAAGCAAAATCTACAATGGAATGGTTCAAAAATAAACATATCCAGGTGTTAGAATGGCCAAGTCAAAGTCCAGACCTGAATCCAATCGAGAATCTGTGGAAAGAACCTAAAACTGCTGTTCACAAATGCTCTCCATCCAACCTCACTGAGCTCGAGCTGTTTTGCAAGGAGGAATGGGAAAAAATTTCAGTCTCTTGATTTGCAGAACTGATAGAGACATACCCCAAGCGACTTACAGCTGTAATCGCAGCAAAAGGGGGAGCTGCAAAGTATTAACTTAAGGGGGCTGAATAATTTTGCACGCCCAATTTTTCAGTTTTTGATTTGTTAAAAAAGTTTGAAATATCCAATAAATGTCGTTCCACTTCATGATTTTGTCCCACTTGTTGTTGATTCTTCACAAAAAAATACAGTTTTATATCTTTATGTTTGAAGCCTGAAATGTGGCAAAAGGTCGCAAAGTTCAAGGGGCCGAATACTTTCGCAAGGCACTGTAGGTACACTTCAACTATGACAGACAAAATGAGAAGAAAAAAATCCAGAAAATCACATTGTAGGATTTTTTATGAATTTATTTCCAAATTATGGTGGAAAATAAGTATTTGGTCAATAACAAAAGTTTATCTGAATACTTTGTTATATACCCTTTGTTGGCAATGACAGAGGTCAAACGTTTTCTGTAAATCTTCACAAGGTTTTCACACACTGTTGCTGGTATTTTGGCCCATTCCTCCATGCAGATCTCCTCTAGAGCAGTGATGTTTTGGGGCTGTTGATGGGCAACACGGACTTTCAACTCCCTCCAAAGATTTTCTATGGGGTTGAGATCTGGAGACTGGCTAGGCCACTCCAGGACCTTGAAATGCTTCTTACAAAGCCACTCGTTCGTTGCCCGGGCGGTGTGTTTGGGATCATTGTCATGCTGAAAGACCCAGCCACATTTCATCTTCAATGCCCTTGCTGATGGAAGGAGGTTTTCACTCAATCTCACCATACATGGCCCCATTCATTCTTTCCTTTACACAGATCAGTCGTCCTGGTCCCTTTGCAGAAAAACAGCCCCAAAGCATGATGTTTCCACCCCCATGCTTCACAGTAGGTATGGTGTTCTTTGGGTGCAACTCAGCATTCTTTGTCCTCCAAACACGACGAGTTGGGTTTTTACCAAAAAGTTATATTTTGGTTTCATCTGACCATATGACATTCTCCCAATCTTCTTCTGGATCATCCAAATGCTCTCTAGCAAACTTCAGACGGGCCTGGACATGTACTGGCTTAAGCAGGGGGACACGTCTGGCACTGCAGGATTTGAGTCACTGGCGGCGTAGTGTGTTACTGATGGTAGGCTTTGTTACATTGGGCCCAGCTCTCTGCAGGTCATTCACTAGGTCCCCCCATGTGGTTCTGGTTTTTTTGCTCACCGTTCTTGTGATCATTTTGACCCCACGGGTGAGATCTTGCGTGGAGCCCCAGATCGAGGGAGATTATCAGTGGTCTTGTATGTCTTCCATTTCCTAATAATTGCTACCACAGTTGATTTCTTCAAACCAAGCTGCTTACCTATTGCAGATTCAGTCTTCCCAGCCTGGTGCAGGTCTACAATTTTGTTTCTGGTGTCCTTTGACAGCTCTTTTGTATTGGCCATAGTGGAGTTTGGAGTGTGACTGTTTGAGGTTGTGGACAGATGCCTTTTATACTGATAACAAGTTCAAACAGGTGCCATTAATACAGGTAACGAGTGGAGGACAGAGGCGCCTCTTAAAGAAGAAGTTACAGGTCTGTGAGAGCCAGAAATCTTGCTTGTTTGTAGGTGACCAAATACTTTTTTTACACAATAATTTGCAAATAAATTCATTAAAAATCATACAATGTGATTTTCTGGATTTTTTTTCTCTCATTTTGTCTGTCATAGTTGAAGTGTACTCTCATCTTTTTAAGTGGGAGAATTTGCACAAATGGTGGCTGACTAAATACTTTTTTGCCCCACTGTATATGCCTATATCAAGCTCATTAACAACCCCAGTTTTAGCAGCCTCTACATCCATTTCTATCTACTGTTTGCAAACTTCTCGCAGGTTTGGTTGAGAGTCAATTAGGCGAATGCTGTGAATATACCGTTTATAAATATCCTCTCGTTTATATTGTAGGAGGATGTCATTAACACCCAGTGTGGCTACGACATTCGAGCTAAAGCGGTGAGTTTAATCATTCTTTTTGCAGAAAATATGTTATTTCCCAACAGTAACTTATTTGAGATTCCTGGAAATGCTGTGAAGTACTTAATCCAAGAGTCTGCACCTATATTCTAACTCGAAAGTTGCTGTTATTAGTGTTGAGCCGACACAGTTAGGCTGGTGCAATGCCTGAGTAGTAGAGGGGAAAACGTTCTTCAGAGACCCGCTGTCTTGCCTCTTGGATCAAAATGAATAATATTACATGGAAAGGGGGGACTTGATCCTAGATCAGCACTCCTACTCCGAGACACTTGATACATACAGCCCCAGAATCCAACATTACGGCAGTCAGTTCACTTGGAAGCAAGCTCTGGGAGCTTTTTCCACAGCATGGGGATGGGTTGTTTCATCAAAAGGCAGCCCTCAAAATAAAACAGTGGAATTGCGAAATAGGAATCGTAGAAAACTGTTTCCCATTAGTCATTGGCAGGTTGGTTGAGCTAGATGAGGTAATTCTTACTGCACTCCACCCAAGTCTAAGTCACAACACTGGTCTCACAGTCCATCACCACTCTCCCAGCCCCCCATTTAACAACAGCTGGTTCCCTCAGTACTATGGGTTGCATGGAATTACTCATGGTGGAGAAATGTGCTTTGGGCCAAGTACCATGGGAGAGAGAGTAATGTAAGGAAGGGGTGTATTTATTTTCCAAACATTACCCTCAAACTGTGAAAAGCATACATTTGGAAACTGTTTTGATAAGATTCAGTTCAGGGAAGGTATTTTAACAAAAGGACATGGTGAACTGCAGGATGTTCATGGAATGGCCATTTGGTGAGATATAGTAAGCTCCAAGAGTATTGGGACAGTGACAAATGTTTTGTTGTTTTGGCTCTGTACTCCAGCACTTTGGATTTGAAATGATACAAACATTTTTGGTTAGAGTGCAGATTGTCAGCTTAATTTGAGGGTATTTTTATTCATATCGGGGGAACCGTTTAAAAATTGCAGCACGATTTGTACATAGTCCACCCATTTTAGGGGGACCAAAAATTATTCTGACCTAGGGCTGTTATGGTGACCGTATTACCGCCACACTGACGGCCATGAGTCATGATAGTCAAATTCCACGTGACCGTTTAGTCACGGTAATTAGGCTTCTTCAAGCTCTGATGCTGTTGATGGTCATTAGTAGCCTACCAAGTTTGGTACTCAGCACTCTATTGTCCCTCTAATCACTCTGACATCAATGCAAATGTTATCGAATATCTAATCAAACACTTCACGAGAGCCCATGAGCTCATGCAACATTTCTATAGGCTATGCAATTACGTGAGAAAACAGAATGATGGCCTCTATTAAAAAGAGGAGGATCCCATCAGCTTTCTATAAGCTATGCCTACTATATTTATTTCTCAACTTTTCTAATATTAAGCACATTGCTTCTCTTTACAACAGGATGGCATGAAGATTAACAATGGGAATAGCATCCTCCATTCGCTATTTAAGTGCATAGATGACATGTATTTTTTCCTCCTGCCCCTGCTTCGAGACAGGTGCATGATAATGGTCCATTCTAAATAAATAAAAATTCACACATATATTATTTAGTATATGTAAAGACAAGATTAAATCAAGAATAGTCTGATGGTTGACAATATTAGGCTATCACTTGTGAATGATATATTTGTTGCCGGGAAAATCAAGGCATTTTTTCAAATCATCATTACGGTCGCATCATGCAGCCTTAGAATATAAAAAAAAAATCTAAACATATAGCCCAACGTTTGCATCTGACCATGGAGAGCCCTCGGGGTTCACGATCGTTATATCTTTGTTGTTTTGGAAGTTTCACTATCATTAAAATGTGGAACTCTACTCACGCTGTGCCTTGGTCCAATTATTCATATGACGGTCGTGACGGTATCAAAAATCAAGTGGCCAAAAACTTCGTAAAGTTAAGCACATTAATCTGATTTACAACAGGTGTAGAGCCCAACTGGCATACATATGCAGCGAGTGGGTATCAAGTTTGAGTTTCAATATAAATAAACCATTGAAATACACATTTATAATAAAAGCATTACATGCATAATTGCATTTGCTGTCACTTTTGAGGGTGGTGTTTTCCTGCTAATGGAACATTTGCGCGTATAGCCTAATGCCATGGGTCATTGCTAAGCTTATAATGTGAAGAAATAGCCTAATAGTTTAGCAACATTTTAAGTTAAACGTTCTGATCTGTTGCGTCATTACTTTAAACGTTTTTTTGATGCTAGTGGTTGTATTATGACATCCCACAACTGTCCCAGACTATGCTGGGAATATTTATTTCCCGCACAGAATAGAATAGGTCAACTTTTGTTCTATGGGGGATAGTATAGTGTGCGTTTGCTGTTCGTTAGGCCTACTTCTCTTGATGATTGACTAAAATAAATGTGGACAGTTCTTTCAATATCTTCAATTTGCGCTTCGGAGTTAGATAAGGAGGACAGTTGCGTCCCCGATGTGTCTGTCTTCACTTGTATCCTGTGAGAAAGACCCGATCAATTGACAGAGAGTGAGAGGTTCTTCGACGCGCCCAGCTGGGAGAAGGGAATTATAATTATTATATTCAGCCCAAGGGCACAACAGCTGCTGGTCGCAAAAGGCATGGATTTTTTTAGGGGGCATTATGGCCACACAAAAATAATGCCGCCATGAAATCTGATACATTATCCAGTGCTTGTCAAATTTTAAAAGACTGATGAAGTGTGTACAGCCTGTGCAAAAAAACAAAGCAGAGCTCATGCCTTTCAAATCATCAGCATTATGCAGCCCTAGAATGTTTTAAAAATCTAAACACATAGCCCAAGGTTTGTTTCACAACTAAAGTTACATAAATAACTCTAAATTCAACATATAGGAGTACCTGTTTCTTTATTAACCTCTCAACACAGAATAGCCGCATGTGCGCACTCCCCCAAATAATTTGGAGAAAATATCCTTTTTATTTTATTCAGCTATGTTCAATTGTGTTCTTCATACTATATAAAATAATCTAAAATAATGCCACGGAATTCAAAGCAAATCATGTCTGCTAAATGAACTAGTGTAGCCCACAGCCATATGGCATTGCCAGATAAGATAAAATAAGCCAGATAAGGACAACTCAGAGTATGCTATTCTGTTCTTCTGAAACACACTACATTTTCTTCATATCATGTTTCTTTAGACTGGTATAAAATAAATAATGGATTTATTGTGATGGTGTAGGCTATAGTACATGGATTTCTTATACTTTTTAAAGTGTAGATGTTCCTAAGGTCTGCATCAGTGGCTTGTGGGCTATGCATGAATGCCAGTAGATGTTAAATGTGTTAATTATCGGTCAATTACCATGAGACCGGCAGTTATTAGCTTGAAATTCACCGGCTAACACAATTTCATGACCGCCACAGCCCTAATTGTGCTTAAAGGAGTTTAAAGTAATCAAAAGTTGAATATTTGGTCTCCTATTCCTAGCACGCAATGATTACATCAAGCTTGTGGTCTAAACACTTGTTGGATGATTTTGCTGTTTGTTTTGGTTGTGTTTCAGATCATTTTGTGCCCAATAGAAATTAATGGTAAATAATGTATTTGGTCATTTTGGAGTCACTTTTATTGTTTATAAGAATATAATATGTTTCTTAACTCTTCTACATTAATGTGTATGCTACCATGATTACGGATAATCCTTAATGAATCGTGAATAATGATGAGTGAGACGCATATTTTTCATCTGTAACTTTCTCACTCATCCTTATTCACATTTCAAAACAACAAATGTTGTGAAATGTGTCACTGTCTCAATACCTTTGGAGCTCACTGTATATGGCATGCAAGTCAGGGTGAAGTTTCCGCTACACGCTGATCTTTGGTCAGTTTTGCATTTAGGATTGGGGGAGGGGAAGCTGATCCTAGATCTATATCTAAATGTAGGAGAAACTTCACCCCATAGTGCCCGCGAAAACACTTGAGGTGACTAATAAGGTGGCTAACAAAAGCTGACATTTAACATCTAGGCTACTGAAGCGTGATTAACCTGATGTACAATTCACATAATAATATAACAATACTTTAAAGTAGCTATGCCATTTAGCAGACGCTGTTATCCAAAGCGACTTCTAGTATAGTAACTGTTTTTTGTAAATGTGGTGGTAGCATGATGCTCTAACCAACTGAGCTACACTTGATAACAGAGTAAATACCAATTAAATTATGGACTGTAAGATAAAAATGTTAGCATGAAAGGTCATTGTTTTGTTTTGTGTCGTCTCTGCTGTGTTAGGACTCGGAGCAGATGACCTTTATCTACATCAAAGGCTGTGTGCCTCAGTTTGAGAAGTGGCTTCAAGACAACCTGACAGTGGTGGCAGGGATCTTCATAGGAATCGCTTTACTACAGGTTGGGAACACATGTCTGATACATACACCGGAGTATGAACCCTAGTTTTACCTGTCTGCTTTCAGTGCATTTTTGGTTTTAAAGCTAAAGCCTGGGATTTGAGAAGCTGTTCAATGGTAATTTCAATTCTTGATATTTTACACATTGATATAGCTCACTGTATATGTATAATTTATAAATGCCTCATGAGTTTAGCACAACTGTTTGTCTTCACCAAAATCCAAAATATAAGGGACGGAAATCAATCCAAAGCTGCGTTATGGCGCACTTGACATATTCAGATCATTTCCAATAGAGCTGACATCTGCCATGTTTACCTTGGATGCGATCTCCACGTATGCGGTAACATTGGCTTTAAAAAGGTACATTGTTCGACAACGTTCTATGGGTTGAATCCCCTCCAAGGTTTCATTATTCCATTGTTTACAAACACGAAGAATGTGAACTAACGACATATATGGTTGAAACTATCATGTAGATGTCATGGACTGTCAGACCTTGCATCTAGAGTGCTGTCTATGAATTTGAGAGGGGTTACATTTCCCGACCCCCATCCCTCAGATGTATAATAAAACAAATAGCGGGCACCCCTTTTGTTGTTTTTTCAAATCCCAGAATGTAGCTTTAAGGGGCTGTACTTTCAACATTGTTATTTCTCTTACATGTCGCGGGAATGGACTGTAACTTGAAATAGCCAGGTTTTTTTTATTTGATAGTGGTGTCAATGATACATTTCTTAAGATGTCCTGAAACATTGTTTATCTCTGCTTTTTATGTTCATAGCTGACTATGCTTGTGCATATGGTTGTGGACTTTACTTGCTACTATTTTGTATTTTTTTATTTTACCTTTATTTAACTAGGCAAGTCAGTTAAGAACAAATTATTATTTGCAATAAAGGCCTAGGAACAGTGGATTAACTGCCTTGTTCAGGGTCAGAACGACAGATTTTTACCATGTCAGCTCAGGGATTCGATCTAGCAACCTTTCGGTTACTGGTCCAAAGCGCTGACCACTAGGCTACCTGCCGCCCAAAATGATACTAAATGATGACTTAGGCTATTGTCTGAGAATAGAATTTAGACATTAAAAAAACTGTATTGCTGATCATAAAACTGACCATGAAACACTGAAATCAACTAGATCTATCACCACAGTAGCGATGTCTCACCTAATCTTTGTGCCCTTTTTCAGATTTTTGGGATCTGTTTAGCACAGAATCTAGTGAGCGACATTGAAGTAGTGAGAGAGAGTTGGTAAGAACCACAATTGATTATTTAAAAACGTATATACTTATATTTTTTTTTTTACTTCCATGTTCAAGGAAAACCACCCCAAAACTATATTTTGGTATTTGTTTCATTAGTCCATTGATGATTTATTCCCCAAAATGTTTTGCATGTCAGCAATCAAGTTTTCAACATATGTAACTTTAAAAATAAGAAATCTGGCCTGTATGATGCATTTTGAATCATATGATGCTGCAGAGTTCTGTATTTTGAAAGTTACATATTTTGGGGGTGGAGTTTTCCTTTAAACCAACAAAATAAGTGTGGTTTCAGTATAGTTATGCCCACCTGGTGGTCATAGCCAGTACTAAGGGATTAAATTCTGTTGACCTTGAATCACTCTGCGTGGAGATGATGTATTGAAAAAACATTTAAATACAACCAGGATTATAAACCCAGGATTTGGTGAGTGCACTTTTCATTTATTTTCACTTTCCTCTCTTTCCCCGTCACACATCAGTTTGTTTACCTGAAACACCTCAAGCAAACTAAAGGTTGTAACGAAGGTAAGCCCCTTTACGCTTGTTCTACAATCGTTCTAGACTCCAGAATCTTTTTAATCTCATCTATTAAAGACCATGGAACCAATAAAACTATAGTTGATAAATAACAGTGAAAGAAGTCCTCCCTGCTACCACTGTATTCTCTTGATTGAAATATATGTCCTTAGATTAACTACCATACTTTGACCTACATCTTTCATCCATACATTTAAATGAAATATTTTAATCCATACATTTAAATGAAATATTGATTTGATTTCGTATCTCCCATGCAGATCTCTTGAGTTTTGCCACCTTCTAAAGGGAGACGATCAGGACACTTGAGAAATGTACAAAATGAAGAGTCTCGCTGCTTCCTTTATGCTCTGTATATAATACTTTTGTAAGAATTTGTTTTTAAATGTCTCACTGATGCAGTGTCAAACACTGCCTGGAAGGGTCATGTACAAAGCCATATGTATACATATGTGTATATAAGGGAGCCAGACATATGTATCTATATGGCTCTGGTCATGTACAGTATAGAGGTAGAGCTGAGGTCGTTCTGTAAATGCGCTGCATGCCTATTCATAGGGCACTCGTTCTCCTACCTGTATTCTTTATTGTTATAATGTCTGATGTATTGTACAGTATAAGTCAGATTCCCAGTATGGAGTGAATTGGCTGGGTAGCACTTTGCACACTGTGTTATAAAGCCTGCATAGCTGTAGCAGTAACATGTATTGTAATGTCATGCTATACTGTGTGAAGTGTCACAAATTGGTTTAGGGTCCCTAAACCATTTTGTGACACT